>NW_005187591.1:274591-285450 GCF_000239375.1 Pundamilia nyererei
TTTTGTCCCTTCTGATCATAAAACGTTGCTTCAGAAGGCATTTGGCTTGTCTATGTGGGGCAGCTGCTCTTTTCAGTTGAACTTGAAGCTGCTGATTTTGGGCCAGTGGCTGGTACGTATACTTTTGATCCTGCGTGGATTAGAGAGAAAATGCATTAAAATTTCTGCTTGCATTCTTGTTTTTTTTTAGATGATTAAAGATGTATTATGCTTTATAATCTTTCCCCATTTAAAAAGAAAATTTTAATGAAATCTTTAAAAGCCAACGAATGAACATATATACCAAATTTAACCACAGACCATCCAACAGTTTTTAGCTTTGTCCTCAAAAATGTGTAAATGTGTGTAGAAATGAATCAGTCCACTGAACAGTTTAGAGATCTTCATGGTTTCAAAGAGTTGGACTCTCTTCCTCTGAGCTATGTCTGGCTAAAAGCAGTAACCATGTGGCTCCCACCAGCCATTAGCTAGACAAGAATTTAACATAAAAGCACTTTCTTTTGAAACCCTTTGTGTGGATGTTTTTCCCATTATTAAGGACAGAACAGCAGTGACAGGAAATGAGAGAGGAAGAGACACATGTGTTTCAACTAGGATGCTTTCTTTCTTTCTTTTATTTTTACAGCCATGTCCTATCCCTAACCAATAAATCCCACAATAAAGCTGTCAGCATAAAAAAAAACAAAAAACTGACGTAAAGCAGTGATGCAGCTGATAAATAACAGATTGTCTAGAGTCAGATGTGTTTTAGGTGGAACCCTGGCTGAACTTTAGCACACTTCTTCAAACTCACCCGTATCTACCTGCAGGTCAAAGTTCCTGAGGGATCAGTGGATGTGTGAGAAAGGCTTCCTCTGCTTGGACGCTCAAATGGACCCAAAACCCTGGTAAAAAACAACAACAAAAATCCGCAAATCAGCTATAGCTTATACCCCTCAGAGGAGGTATGACGGAGCAGGTTGGTGTTAAAACCTCTGTTTTTCCGTCTTGCAGGTGGTGGAGCCGGACTGTTCAGAGTCTACACCTGTCTGCCCTCCTCACTGTCACACATTCTGTGTCCTGCCAGAAAACCATTGAGATCCTGAAGGAGAACTCACTGGATCAGGCACCAGTCGTCACTGAGTCAGGGTATGTCTCTTCTTCTCTATATCAGGTTAGTATTATGAATGCTCTGTTTGGATATGACCTTGTATAAACAGGAAGAGGACAGGAACTTCCAGCATAAACACAAACAGTGGTCTCCATGGAGATTTCAGAGAAACAGATCTCATCCTCTGTATCGTCATCTTCTCTCGTGCAGAGCAGCTAAATGCTCGGCAGATGTTCCACAGGTCGTAGTTTGATCTCAGGATTTCACACTGAAACGTGGCTCTGTTCTCGAGTTGATGGTGGAAATTGAATTTCGGGATGACATCACAGTGTCAGGAAGAGATTCTAACACTTTGTCTGTGACCTTTGTCTTGTCTAATCTTTTTGTCTTATTTTCATCTTTATATAACTACTCAACTGAAATATTTTTAAAGATAAATAATATGAACATGTGAAGCTTGTATTTCCCACAGCTTTTAAAACCTCAGTGATTATTTATGTTTTTATTAACACTTCCAGCAGTGTTGCCACCTCACTTGTAGTCAGAGATGTTAAACTTTGCAGGGATGTAGTTTAAAGATGTGAGTGGGCAGCTGGACGTCTGATGGGTAGATACACATACATTACAACCCTGTCCCTCCAGTGTAAATCCCCATGTGAGGTATCCTTATTTGAGTGTGTAACCATATAAGTTGGATCTCGTCTCAAGATAAACTCTAGTTAAAAACTACATTGATTAATCGTCCAGTTTGGTTACCCATTTTTAATCTTGACATTTGGTGGACATAAGCAGGCAGAGACACGATGGGTTAGTCTTCTCGTCACCTGAGTCTGATGGGAGTTTGTGGGTTTTGTGTATTTCCACAGGGCCATCCTGGGAATGGTGACTCTGGAAACCATTCTGTCCTCTCTGTTGGCGGGGAAGGTTGAACTTTCAGCGGCTGTTAGCGCGGTGCTCCTCAAAGCCTTCAAACAGGTCAGTCAGAGAGTGCAGAGCTCTTCATGGCGACCTTTGATGACATAATGAACGTTTTTACACGCTTGTTTAATCTTCCTCCACTTGTGCTTTCAGGTGCACCTGACAGACGACCTGGGGAAGCTTTCCCATATCCTCAAAACTGATAACTTTGCCCTGGTGGTTCACAATCAAACTCAATGTGAGAAAATTAATTTCCTAAATAGTGTTTATGCAGGACATTTATGTGCAGATCATTTTTATAATGAGCTGTTTATTGCGTGGTTGATAAATGTCATTCACAAAGCTTCATTTTGGTTATGACACCCAAAGACACTGATTTACAATCATACATTTGCATTCTCCTGGATCATGTTCACATATGGCTCTTTCTTTCCATCATTGAGCTAAAACCTGCATTTGTGGACGACATGGGAAACTTTGTTCATGAGCCTGTGCAGTAAACAAACCACAACAGTCTTCTGTGTTTAACAGGAGTTTTGTGTCTCTGTGCAGACGGGGTCGATGGGTCGGCCCTCCAGAGGGAGATTTTATTTGCTGTCGTGACAGCGATTGACCTTCTCTCCTACATCACCACACACGAGGGGCAGGACTGCAACCATCAAAGTCAGGCGGTGTAACCCAGTGACTGTGTCCTGTTTAAGGTGGATTTTACTTCCTGTTCATTGAGAGACAGCAAACGATCACCTGTAATGTCACTGAAATAATCCTAATAATAATGATGATGATAATAATAATAGAGCTCCAGAGAGGACAGAGAAGTTGTAAAGCACTATTCAGAGCTATCTTTGTTCTTTTTTTTAACACTTTGCATCTTGTAATGAGTGAAAAATCTCCAGTTAAAGGGCAGCTTAGTTTTTTTCTGGAGGGACGTTACCATCATCTTTCTGGAACTGACTCTTTTCTCTTACAATACAGTAAAAATATTTCTATTCTTTCTTTTTTTCCTGCCACACATAATGTTTTTTTTTTAAGTGTGGTGCCTTTGTGTTTAGTGTTTTTTCTTTTTTTGTACATGTTTTTATCAATTTGCTTTATTTGCTCCGTGTAAGTCACTTAGCATTAGCCAAGAAGTTAGTTTATACATTTAAAAACTAGCAAACCAACATAACCTAAATTTGGCTAAGAGAAGCCTACGTTGATAAAATTGTTTATTATGTTGTATAAATGAATATAGATACAATTATGTCCAGAAGTATGATATAAACAGAGGCATATTTTGTTTCTTCTGTGTCCCTCACAATGCAAAGCATATAACATCATGACAATGTTATTGGTCAGTTACAATGTTGATCATGGACCAATATTATGATGATGATGCAGAAACGGCACCAATAGGAGATATCAGATGTTGTTGGTGTTGTGCCAAAAAAGCCAAACAATGATTTCTGCTGTTCTCGTGTGCTTTTATGTCTAATATTTACTTACATTGTAATTAGACTGTAGTGAACGGTGTTTATTATGTGGTTATATAGAAAATAAAGAAATAACCTGTTTTGCAAACATTTTATGACTCTGCCTTATTGCAACTGCAGTATAATCAATCTAGTTCTTTTTGGTCTCTCAGCGTGTTCACAGAAATTGGATTTTTTTATTTTATTTCAGCTGCCCTCATGGCCGGATCACTCTTGAATAAAAACATTTTTAATGTTGGTGAGACATTAAAATTAAAAGGAAATATAACAGTGAATACACAAAAAATTGTTATCGCTGAGTCAAAATGTCTTGATATTATATGTTTGGCATATCTTAGATGCCAGCAATCATTTATAACTGTTTAAATTCCAACAATCATTTTTATGGCAAATATTGGAAATCAGTTTTTGACACACTACCAGCACACAGGTTTGTGTCTTTCTGCAGACAGGGAGTGCAAATGGTATGTTTTAATCTGATTCAATTTATCTTGAATTTCTAAACAGCGGAGGAAGATATATTCGTTCATGTGTATGGAGGTGGGCGTCACTCCATGCCTTTCTGTGAATGTTATTGCACACCACTCCTTTAACTGCAGTTAGTAGGAATTCAGCATTTCAGTACACAGTTAGAGAAACATGTTGATTCCTGTTTTTATCTCCAGGCTGCGGTTATGCTGAAACTAGGACTCACCTGTGTGCAATCAGCAGAAAGCAGAGTTCACTTGTTACAATGTTATTACAGTGTAGCCCAATAGCAGCAACTCTCTGTGTGTCTTATTTTACATTCTGATTTAGAACTCCAGCTCTTAGGTTAATTTGTGTATTACTGAAGTTTGGATTCCCCTAGGGCATATACTGAAATTCTATTGGAGGGAGGAAACAAGTCCCGCCCACTCCGGTTGAACCTGAATGCAACAACACAGGAGTGGGAAAAAAAGCCTGTTGTTTATTCTTCTTGTTGTTTAGGAATGAAAGTAAAAGTGATTGTGGTACCAGCTTGATAATGTCCAACTACTTTCTCATGGTCTTGGTGAGTAAATGTTTTAGTAAGTTTTTAGCTAAGCTGATTTAGCTAACTGTATCAGCCAGCGAGAGTTGGGTGTGGTTTCCTCACCTGGGTCACCCTTAAAATGCAGAAGTACATCTGTGCTGTGTACTTTTAGTACTTTTATGTTGTTGTTTTTTTTAAGTGTTCAGTGTTTTCAGTAGTGCAGTATATGATTTAATTCACAAAATAAAGTATGTAATCATATTCCATGGTTTACAAAGTGAATGAAATTGTCATTATATTTATTCTGAAGATTAAGCAGAAATGTTAGGTCCCTATAGCCACAGATGACTGTAACATTGTGACTGTATATATTAATGGTTTTATTATTATGCGGGCTGGGTGTTCTTGGAAGTCTTTTGAAACTGGAGTCGGAATATGTATTTCTTCTTTAGGCTGTGTGTCAGGCAGGACTAAGGTCCTAAACGTAGGACTCAGGAACAAGGCTACGATGCAAGAGAGACAAAGGGCAGGGATAATATATATATACACACAGAGGGTAATGAGGGAACAGACACACAAAGAGAGAAGGAACAGAGGAAAAATGAAATAAACAAACCTAGCAACTCAGGCAAGTAGGAGACAAAAGGCACAGAACACAGGATCATATCAAGCACAAGGAAAGTAAGCATAACCCCACAACCAGAAAGCTGAAAAACAGCACAGAATAAAGGATCATACTACTACTGCGGTCTGGCCGGGGCCTGTCTGTGTGAAGTTTGTGTGGCCAGACTGTGTCTGTGTGGGTTTCCTTCCACTGATTAGACGTGCTTGCTAGGATAATTGATGCTTCTGAATTGTAGGTGGGGGTGTGATAGTGTGCGGTTGACTTTTTCTCTGTGTTGGCCACGTAATGGACCAGCGACCTGTGTCGGCCAGTGGCAGCCAAAGAAATGTGTGGGTGGGCACAGAAGGAGCAACATATTCTTAAAATTATGTCTGGACATCAATCAAACTGTGTCATGCAAATTGGCTTTAAATTAATTTAAGGTTAGATAAAATAATGTGTAGCTTATTTATTGAGTTCAATTCCACCATCAGGCCTGGGTCTTTCTGTGTGGAGTTTGCATGTTCTCACTGTGTTTGTGTGGGTTCTCTCCGGGTACTCCAGCTTCCTCCCAAATTCCAAAGACATGCAATTCGTAGGGATTAACTGGAAACTCTAAGTTGCCTGCATATGTGAATGTGAGTGTGAATGGTTGTCTGTGTCTATGACTTAGTCCTGCGACAGGCTGGCGACCTGTGCGTGTACCCTGCCTCTCCCCCTAAGACAGCTGGGATAGGTTAACGTGATACAAGTCATTGATGAATGAGTCAAATTAAGTGGCCACTAAAACAAAAGGTCTTGCCAACTTGTCAGTAACTTTTGAAAGCTTGATGTAAATGTGGTGTAAAATGTGTCCCATCTTGCTGCAGATGAACCATGCCCACTGATTTTGGTACAAAATCCTTGGAAGAAGTTCCTTCTCCTTGCACATCTGCAGCTAACCCAACAAATGCAGAAGTCACTTGTGCTAAAGCATCTTCAAGTGTGTGTCAGGCTACAGCAGCTGTGAACAGTTGTGACAGGTTATCTGCTGATGGTGAAGATAAGGATGAATCATTCACTGAGACTCAGCTGGAGAACACAGACGAGACTCCTGATGAGACGAAGTGGATCCGTCCTGATTTGCCCAGGAGATGTACTTGGAAGCTGGGCGCGCCCATGTCAGAGTCGCCTCATAGCCACTCAGCACGGTAAGAGTCTGGAAAAAATAAAGAGATTGCTGTGTAGAGGAGAGAATGCTCTGAGCTTAAGCTCAGTCTTTAAATAATGAAACTCCATTACAGCTGTAAAAGAATGTTGATTCACAAACAGATGTCACACATACACTCATGGGCAAACATATAAACAGTCAACCAGACAGCAACAACTCAATGCATGTAGAGATGATCAAGATGATCAAGATGACCTGCTGAAGTTCAAACTGAGCACCAGAATGAAGAACGGTGACTTAATTGACTCAGAACTATCAGAAACTGCTGATCTACTCAGATTTTCTCACACAACCATCTCTGTGCTTTACTGAAAACGGTCAAACAAAGACTATAATATCCAGTTCTCTGGGGGGGAAATGCCTTGTTGATGACAGAAGTTAGAGGGAAAAGACTTGTTACAACTAAGTTATCAAAATATCAAACCTAAAACAGATGGGCTACAGCAGCAGGCCACACTGGATGCCTCTCCTGACAGCTAAAAACCAGAAACTGAGGCTACAGTTCACAGGGACAACTGGACAATAGAAGGTTGGAAAAACTTCACCTGATCTGAATTTGGCATAATCAACATAAAAGCATGGATCCATCCTGCCTTGTGTCAGTGGTTCAGACTGCTGGTGGTATAATAATTTGGGGGGTATCTTCTTGGCTCACTTTGGGTTCCTTAGTATAAACTGAGCATCATTTAAACCCCACAGCCTCCCTGAGTACTGTTACTGACCATGTCCATCACTTTATGACCACAGTGTACCCATGTTCTGATGCCTGCTTCTAGCAGGATAGGACACCGTGCTGCAACGCGCAAATCAACTCAAACTGGTTTCTTGAACATGACGATGAGTCCACTCCACTCAAATGGCCTCCAGTCACCAGATCTCAATCCAGTAGAGCATCTTTGGGATTTGGTGGAACGTCAGGCACCTGGTCTGCAGCATCAAATGGGTCATGTCACCCATTTGATGCCATAAAGAATTAAGGCATTTCTGAAAGAAAAAAGGGCGTTAAACCCAATGATAAAAATGTGTACCTAACAAACTGGCCAGTTAGAGTATGTTGTAGTGATACTTCTGATATTTCTGGTATTTTGTAATTAAATTCTCACGAGATGTAATGAACATGACATCGTGTATGGTATCTCCAAGATGGTAATGACTGTTAATTGTGTGTTATCTCGTACATTACAGCACCAAGCCCTCTGGCATCCTCTCCAGCATCCTTGAGAAAATTGGACACACACCTCTGGTTCGCTTGAACAAAATCCCCAAAGAGTTTGGGCTCAAGTGTGATATCTGTGAGTATGAATGTAAAATGTGACACACCCACACATGCCTGGATATCAGTACAAGCAGAATCCATAAGCTTCTCTGCACACAATCACTTTGACTATTTTTACTTTCAGTTTCTGCAGAATCTTCCAAATAAACATCAGAATGATTATTATGCATTTCATGCAGATTCATTATGTGAATGAATCTGCACGAAACTTCGCTTGTTTAAATGGGAGAAGTAAACAGCAGGGCCTTGAATGACTGTGGCACAGCCGTAGAACAAGCAAAATAGCTGAGAAGGGAGCGTTGAAGTATCATGTTTCCTACTGTGAGACTGTTGTTGTTTTGTATGAGGAGGCAGCTCGTTCCCTGGATGGAGAGGTGAGACTGAAAGACTTTCTTTCTCTGTTGGATGAAAGAACAAAAACACCTGTAAATTAAATTGAGCTGGAAAGCTGAAAACTGTTAAGGTTTTCCCGCCTTATTCTTCATTATTTCATCTCAAAATCCAGGTTCTTTGATCTTTTCAAACCTACGTTGATGATCCGAACGCAATGTGCCAAACACATTTAGCTTTTCCAAGATGAGCAGTATAAATTCTCTATAGGCTCCTCTTGTTCATGCGTTTCTTTTATCTGTTTATTTATTCATTTCTGATAGTTTAATTTCAGTTTTTACTGTGTAGTATGACAGTATTCTTTTTAACGGGTGACTGTGTTTAGTGGCCAAGTGTGAGTTCTTCAATCCAGGAGGCAGTGTGAAAGACAGGATCGCCCTGCGCATGGTGGAGGACGCCGAGAGAGCCGGGGTCCTTAAACCAGGAGACACCATCATCGAGCCCACCTCTGGAAACACGGGTACATGAGTGTGAATGAACAAATGGGTTGAAGGCTCAGTGTTTGATACGGTTTAACATAAACCGAACTGAAGTGCAGTATTGTAGCTCCATGATGAAGGAAAAAGGTCATTTAAATAAATCTTGCTCTTTGTGCAGGTATTGGCCTCGCCCTCATAGCTGCAGTAAAAGGCTACCATTGCATCATTGTGATGCCTGAGAAGATGAGCATGGAGAAGGTAAGTAGCTCTGTTTCTTCTTCTTCTTCTTTTCAGTGGGAGGAATGTATTGAAGTTTCATCCTCTCCTGTGTCCTAGGTGCATGTCCTGAGAGCTCTCGGGGCAGAAATTGTCCGCACACCCACAGCTGCAGCTTTTGATTCACCACAGTCTCATATACGTACGGCCTGGCGTCTGAAGAACGAGATCCCCAACTCGCACATCCTCAACCAGTATGGCAATGCAAGCAACCCCCTGGCTCACTACAACACCACGGCTGAGGAGATACTGGAGCAGTGTGATGGTTCGAGCTGATAGAAACTCTGATTTTTGATGCATCTTCTAGCTTGAGTCTAATTTTTGCTGTACATGTTTAATTCAACAACTGATTTTGAGGGTAATGAAAAGAAACACATGGCTCTGCCACTAAGTCTTTTCTTTCTCTCCCTTCACTCATTGAAGTAGAAAGTCTGAGCCTGGCTCTGAGGAGCAGCGTTAATTTTGTTCTCAACAACCATATTTTTTTTCCTGATGAAAACAAGAACGAGAAAAGACAATAACCAAATAAAAACGAACGCACAACAAAAATGTCAAAATTATGTTTTGACACTTTCATCAACAAAAAACAAAAAACAAAGTATAATGAGAATTTCTGGAGACATGAGGTGGGACGAGTTTGGAAGTGATCCAATCAGAAGTAATCTTTTTGTGCACTGAGGTTAGACTTGCACATTTGATCTGCCCATGGAGGCGTGTGAAACAGCACATTTAACTCCCGTTGCCGCTGTTTCTCATGAAAACATGACAAAATGTCAACGGTTGGGAGGAGACGAACAGTAAACCTATGGACAGATTCCACATTATTTGCACAAATGTATTAAATTACTTTTAATCATACAAGAAACATGCCTAAAACACTGATCTGTATATCAAACTGCACGAATAAATGAAGGCATATTGCTGGTTCTTTTTGTTAAACCTTGAAAATTCCTCTAATCGTTCATATTAGCTTATTAGGCATGAATGTGAAATTATATTATTATTAAAAAAAAAACTTTTTTACAGCTTGAAAAAGAAAATGTGTTTTTGTTTTAGGTCAGTTGGACATGTTGGTGGCTGGAGTCAGCACAGGCGGCACGCTCACTGGTGTTGCTCGAAAGTTAAAGGAAAGATGTCCAAATGTCAAAGTGAGCACCACACAACCTATCAGTCCACAGTCTCTAATGAATGGTTTTTATTTACTGTATTCTTATTATTATTATTTCTGACTCACACTGATGCATATCCATCAGTGAAGCAATGCATGTATTGGCAGCTCCATCAAACATTACTTGATAACTGTTTAACCCTGCACCGTTTGCAGCCTCTTACCCAATTCCTCATGTCTGTTTTTAGGTAGTCGGTGTGGATCCTGAAGGCTCTGTTCTGGAAGGCTCAGAAGGGAAGAATAAAAAGTTTCCATTTGAAGTGGAGGGAATCGGCCTTGACTTCATCCCCACAGTACTGGACAGATCTGTGAGTATTTTTTTTAACATGCACATTTGTAAAGTGAGTATTTTTGCTAAACGCCCGTCTCTGTTGAATCTGCACAGATTGTGGATGTCTGGTACAAATCAACCGACACAGAAACGTTCCTTATGTCCCGCAAACTGATCAGAGAGGAGGGTCTTTTGTGCGGTAAGTTCATATCAGTGAGTTGTGGTATGTTATGAGCAACCTCAGTTCGCTCTAAATGATCGATTTGCCTGTTTTGCTGAAGGTGGCAGCTCTGGCTCAGCGATGGCAGCAGCTGTGAAGATGGCTCAGCAGCTGGAGGAGGGGCAGCGCTGTGTGGTCATCCTGCCTGACTCTGTCCGCAACTACATGTACGAGACACAATGGCAGATACACTTTGAATCCAGTGAGAGTCTGGAGTGCTCACAGGCCTTCATGCCTTCAAAAATACAGTTGTGGGCAGACGTTTACATGCACTCATCATACCCATGAACATCAATACTTTTTAAATAGGGGTGACGTTAGGACTTTTCGATGGTCATTTCACAAGCTTGCTATTTCCATTCCAAAACCAGTTTGGATGTGTGTTTGTGTCCTGCTGGAACACCTTAATGTGTCCAGGTTTTATCAGGTCAAGTTTATCTAGCTGTTAATTTGATGTAAAGTTTCAGAATTTAGAGGTAGTTTTCCTTCTTCATTATTTGTGCATCCATACACACTACTGGGCACAAAACACCCTTGAGCATGAACAGATG
>NW_005187591.1:286015-287972 GCF_000239375.1 Pundamilia nyererei
ATCTTCATGGTTTCAAAGAGTTGGACTCTCTTCCTCTGAGCTATGTCTGGCTAAAAGCAGTAACCATGTGGCTCCCACCAGCCATTAGCTAGACAAGAATTTAACATAAAAGCACTTTCTTTTGAAACCCTTTGTGTGGATGTTTTTCCCATTATTAAGGACAGAACAGCAGTGACAGGAAATGAGAGAGGAAGAGACACATGTAACTGTAAATGTTACACGATGTGTCTCTATAAAGTCGGCGCCAATAAAATATTCAAGTTTCCAAAGTCCAAAGACTTTAATTCCAGTTTTTCTATTTGCTTTAAGGACTGACATAATGAAAAAAGTAAAATACAGCAGAGGCTGATGGGAATGCCAATTTTTTTTTATGGTATTTGAGGATTTAACAAAATGTTTTTGAAAAAACTTTGGCCTCAATCTCATGGTGCTGGATTTAAAATAAGGGCCTAAGGCATGAATGTGTGCACCAAATTTAACAGTACACAAGCCAATAATTGTTAAGCTAACTTATAAAACATTTCAACCGATGTTACCGCTTTTAAACATGCTAAAGAAAAAACAGTAACCTCTGCAGTTAGACATCAGTACACAAACACACTTTCTTTTTTATGTGGATTTTTTTCTACAAGACAAAGGTGAGAGAAAATGAGAGATGGCTTTCAGCTGTTATGTTTTTTCATTTTTATTTTTTACAGCCACGTGTCTTTCCTGTCCATAACTGAAATGCTGCAACCATTACAAAACAGATTTTCTAGAGTCAGACATGTTTTAGGTGGAAGTCTGACCAAACTTCAGCACACTTCTTCAAACTCGCCGATTTTTACCTGCAGGTCAAAGTTCCTGAGGGATCAGTGGATGTGTGAGAAAGGCTTCCTCTGCTTGGACGCTCAAATGGACCCAAAACCCTGGTAAAAAACACCATAATAACAAAACACCCCGAATCAGCTATAGCTTATACCCCTCAGAGGAGGTATGACGGGGCAGGTTGGTGTTAAAACCTCTGTTTTTCCGTCTTGCAGGTGGTGGAACCGGACTGTTCAGAGTCTACACCTGTCTGCCCCCCTCACCATCACACATTCTGTGTCCTGCCAGGAAACCATTGAGATCCTAAAGGAGAACTCACTGGATCAGGCACCAGTCGTCACTGAGTCAGGGTATGTCTCTTCTTCTCAATATCAGGTTAGTATTATAAATGCCAGGCCTGAGGCTTCCTGAGCCTTGGTCCCTGTGGGACATGGGACAAGTTCCTGCCTTCCTGTGAATGTTGGTACTTGGCAGTTCTTGGTTGCCTGGGGTCCTGTCCTTGACTCGTGCCAGGATGACTGCCCTCTAGTGGACTTAACTACTCATTGCCTCTGGTCAATTGATTCAGCTTGCTAAGATGTGTGTTGTAGTTTAAAGATGTGAGTGGGCAGCTGGACGTCTGATGGGTAGATACACATACATTACAACCCTGTCCCTCCAGTGTAAATCCCCATGTGAGGTATCCTTATTTGAGTGTGTAACCATATAAGTTGGATCTCGTCTCAAGATAAACTCTAGTTAAAAACTACATTGATTAATCGTCCAGTTTGGTTACCCATTTTTTAATCTTGACATTTGGTTGAAATAAGCAGACAGAGACATGATGGGTTAGTCTTCTCGTCACCTGAGTCTGATGGGAGTTTGTGGGTTTTGTGTATTTCCACAGGGCCATCCTGGGAATGGTGACTCTGGAAACCATTCTGTCCTCTCTGTTGGCGGGGAAGGTTGAACTTTCAGCGGCTGTTAGCGCGGTGCTCCTCAAAGCCTTCAAACAGGTCAGTCAGAGAGTGCAGAGCTCTTCATGGCGACCTTTGATGACATAATGAACGTTTTTACACGCTTGTTTAATCTTCCTCCACTTGTGCTTTCAGGTGCACCTGACAGACGACCTGGGGAAGCTTTCCCATATCCTCAAAACTGATAACTTTGC
>NW_005187591.1:288214-293804 GCF_000239375.1 Pundamilia nyererei
CCCCCCCCTAAAAAAATCAGATATTTTATTCACAATAGAACTGATTTTAAATTTGATGTCTGAATGAAGTTGGGACACGGCCGTGTTCGACACTGTGTAACATCCCCTCTTCTTTTAACTGCAGTTCTGTCTTTCCTTTGTTGTTTTCCTTCGTGATGCTGCCATCAAATTCTGAAGTCAACATTTAACGCTTTAAACATTGTATTATTATTGTAACAGTGTGTCTCAGTTTAAAGATCTGATATATTTTCTCTATTGTAAATAAAATACGTGTTTATGAGATTAGCAGATCTGTGTCCATCAGCAGTTTTGTGTCTCTGTGCAGACGGGGTCGATGGGTCGGCCCTCCAGAGGGAGATTTTATTTGCCGTCGTGACATCGATTGACCTTCTCTCCTACATCACCACACACGAGGGGCAGGACTGCAACCATCAAAGTCAGGCGGTGTAACCCAGTGACTGTGTCCTGTTTAAGGTGGATTTTACTCTCTTCTCACTGAGACACAGCAAACAATCACCTACAGTGTCATCGAAATTATAAGACATACAGTCGCAGAGAGGACAGAGAAGTTGTAATTATATTTATAGCTGTTGTTGTTGTTGTTTTTTGGGATTTGTTGACAGTTGAAGCAAAATAGAAAATAACATTATCTTTTTTTTTAACTTTAATCCTGTCAGTGTTGTTACAAGTAATCTGAGTGTATTCACCTTGCAGCTTTAAATGCTGTATGAGGGACTTTACCATCATCTTCCTGGAGCTTTTTGACTCTTTTCTCCGACTTGTGCGAAATGAATTTGTTCTCTTCACCGTCAATAATGCAGCGACTGGCTTTGGTCTGATATCTACATTTAATCTTTGAATGGTGGAAAGCAGGCCTACAGTCTCATTTCTTACAGAATAGTTCAGTGTTTATATTCTTTGCATTTTACTCCTACTATTAAAGACTTGAGCCATACGGAAAGTGTGGGGCCTTACAGATTCTGGTTTGTTTTGCTTTTCTGTGACATGTTTTAATTAATTTGCTGTATTTCCTCTTAGCTAGCAGGTACCTAGAAACCTTCAAACCAGGTACCTGCAAACAGAAAGTGATGATAAATTCAGCTCACTGTTTTACTTACTTACTTGTTAAGCTTAGTTATAAGCTTGTTGCACAAAAAATGCTTTTGCAGTGTAATTAAAGTGAATAGAGCTTCAAGGTTGTCCAACTTTTCTCTTTAACTAAGTTTACGGCACAGCTCATAAAACAGGGTTTGTGATCTGGTGTTGCTGCTTTCTACATTTTACTTCATTTAAAGGAGGAAACAACCTCAGTTGAACGTTTCAAACTTTTTTTTCGTTTTGGCTAAATTGTCACTTGTGGCGTTGTTATTGAGGGTAAGGGCTTGCATTTCAAGCTTACATTAAATACTGTGAGGACACCTGATTATCTGTTTGTCAAGTTGCACCGTGGGAAATGTAGGCATCATGCAGTGAAAAGACAAAAGGTATCGGCTTCTTCTGCAGAGATACTTTGAGGCCTTTTCCGCTGTTTATACAGCGCTATTAGCGTGTAATGATAAAGTAGAGAAGTTACACTTATTTTATTAATTATTTTTTTCATTTGCTGCTCAAACATTAGTTCAAATGTCTTAGAACAAAGTAGAAAAGGGACAATGTCAGATTTTGTTTTATTCATTTTCTTATTTTTTAAAGTCCCTCTTGTGCTCCAAAACATGTTTGAGGATGTTTCTATTCTACTGCTTAATCTGACACTAGATTTCATTTTTGTCTATAGTCAATTTAAATAGAAGACATGCATAAATGCTGGCATGTGCTTTTTTTTAAATTGAGCATTTCTCTCACTTCTGTGCATAAACCTAATTTTACTCACTGCTCTGCGTTGAAGTGTAATGACTCACTAAACCACAAGGAGGGAGTATTGGCACAGGTAGACCAGCTGTGCAGCTCTCTGTATATTCAGTTCCTCCTGGACACACACAGATTGTAGGAGCGTCATCCTTCTGACCTTCAGCCAGTAATGTCAATAATTCAAGGTGTAACAAGGTGTAACTTAATGCCCTGCCTTGGATTTAATAAACTATCTTGACAACAATTAAAGCTGAGACCAAATGGCAGCTTTTTTATATTGTTTTTATTGTATTAAATTTTTATTTTTGTTTTGAAAGCTTTTATTGTACATAGATAAAAGTGCAAAAAGACCCAAATAAGAAGGAAATGACATGAAAGTCATGTCTGAATGCTGATTTAAAACAAAAAGATGCAAAAGTGAATAAAGGAACATGCCGTATTTAAACTTTCTACTTATTGTTGACTTTTTTTTTTTCTGCAAAGCTTTTATTTTTCTCAGCCGTGTTTTTTCCAGCAGCGAGTCTGGTCAAAGAGAAATGTGCTGAAAGTCTGCTGCTTCCTTCCTTCATTCTCACCTGTCGTTGTCAAGGAGCACATCACATTTAAAAAGCAACACACTGTGATGTATCTGTCATGTCACTGCACCAATATTTCCTGTCTTGTAAAAGACTTCGTTTTTAAACTAACAAGGTGACCCTCACATCAAAATGACCATTAACACCATCACTCTAAAGAGCCAAACTAGTCATTGCACAACCAATATCAGAGCAGATGGAAAACCACTGTCACACTCTCCCTGACTGTCCTCTGCACATCACAGCCTCGCCTGATCTGTCATCACCAGCAGGCAGAGGCAGTATCCCATGATGACGCTGGTCTCTTTCTGTCATTAACACCAGGCTGTATCCATGTGCTTACACGTTGATTTCCAGAAACTCCAACTGGATTAAGTGACCCCCTGAGTGTAGAAAAGCCTTCTAAAGCAGCTTTTAACAATATTTTGTAGGTTAAAATGACATGGAAAGTGGTTTTTCATGGTAAAAGACACATAATTTAAACTTCTTATCATCAAGCATAAGGAATAAAACCACATACTTTGACTTTAGTAAGTTATAGTGCCAGAGGCACACAGACAGACGGGCTTTCACACTTTCATTTCCTTGTTTTAAATCTCTTCAATCTTTAAAGCCCTGCTGAGTTTCTTTACCCACTCTAACATAACACTACTGCATGCCGATGTGGGTCTATTTAGTTTGGAAAGATGGTTGTTTAGATCCGGCTGGTTTTTGACGTAAAGAGAAAATGAAACCATTTTCAGAATCAACAGGTTATCCAAAGTGCTGCAGATTGCTGCCAGTGTGTGACTGGTGACTAAAAACAGTCGACGCATTCAAAAATTAAGCATGACGCACTTCCAGCTCAGGTCCTCTCTGTCTTTCAATCCTTCTTTTGCCTGCTGGGATAATTGCAGAATTGGAGGTTAATTATTTGCCCTGGGCCTGCAGGCTTGAAGCTACTAATCAGGAAGGGCGTGTTTGAAATCACAAAACAGACTTTTAAAAGCAATCAAAGTTTTAATGTTACACCACAGACAGAGGGTAGCTTTGGAACACTTAAATGACCTTAAACGCAGAACCTGACTTAGTACAATACATCTGTAGAGAGAGTTTGCAGTTTACTTTTCAAGGCTATTACAATATGCCTTAATTTTAGGGGAGCGAGACCAGTAAGCTAAAAGACAAAAAATGAATATTGAGCAAAAAAGGAGTTCAGCTTATTGTTGAGGCCCTCCAGTTCTCATGTGGCCCCTTGGGAAAATTAGTAATCCACTATATCCAGCTAGTACGTTTACCTTCTTTGACTTTTTTCTGACATGGCTCTTTATTGAATAATAATAATAATGACAGGAATTACAAAGCCTCCTTTATAATTCCCAATAGTTTAAAAAGGTCTTAGTAAATTAAAATGAATAGACGTGTTCACTGCCAGACTTACATCTATGCATAAAATACAAATTAGCCTGCTAGCTTAGCATAGCACTTAGACCAAGCAGCACCCGAAGCCAAAGTCGGATGCCAAAAACAATGAATCCTTGAGGAGGCTGGCTTAAAAAGCCAGTCAATAAAAGATGGATGCAACCAACCTGGCTTGAGATTGATAAGTTGTTATCCAAATACCATAACTTACAAAACTGACCACATTTTCCATTTAATATCAACAAAGTTTCTATAAACTAGAGTTCATGCTTACACAGGTCACACAGCGAGGGGGCAGTAGGTTGTTCCCCTACAGACATCTGTACAATATGTTCTTTACAAAAGATGGACATACTGTAGCTTCTGGTTCTTAAAGGTGCCTTCTGCATTCTTTTCAACGGCCACCTGGGAGCAATAGCTGTGGTTGAAGAACACTTCTGGTCCTATGGAAGTCTGTGGGGGAAAATAGTCCTTCCCTGACCTTTGTAAGCATTTTCCTCATGAGTTTGTGGGTTCAGTTGCACATTTTGGGTCGCGCTGGACCGAAATTTTGGTCCATTTGGTAAATCGTGGTCATACTATGTTCCAGATTATCTAGATATGCTCCTTGGCTCATGAACTGTGAAGTCATTAGCTAATTGGTAAGCACGTTTCCCAGTCCCACCGCCCCTCTCTCATCACATCTGGTTTCAAAGCATTTTTATAATGTCTCTGTATAAGAGCCAGTAAAAACAATGCAGCTTAAAGGCAGTAACTCATTTTCAGGGGGAGCCACTTCAGCTTTTGCACTAAATATTATTAATCCCCACTGGTCAACAAGTCTGCAGTAGTCTTTTATTGCTGTGTACCCCTTTATGTTAGCATGATGATCGGTTTTAAATAAACCATGACGACTAAAAGAACCAGGCTTAAAGCTTTAAAATGCCCATGATGGTAGCTACGAGCATCATATATATGCGGTCTGTATGGTTTGCTCATGACAGGTAGATAAGAAGTGTGATACCACTCAAGCATTTGTATGTCAGATATGATGCAAGAACCAGCATGCAAAGCCTACAAATGAGTGGAAAACTGTTTGCTGAACAATAACAAATTGCTCCCACAAGCATCTATAAAGCTCACTAATGAACACATTTTTATCTTGTTTGTACAAAAAATAAAGTGTAGAAACTCCACGCTGTGGCCTTGTGGGCGTGGTTATTTGTTACGTGCTGCGACGCTTGTTGGCTGGGAGCAGCTGTCGGGCAACTGAGACTCCAGGAAGGGAGATAAGATCGCGTAAAATAGCAAACTGACGTTTATGTCTCTGACTGAAAAGCTTTGCTTCGGGTAATTAGCTGCACAGTTCATGGTTTGGTTTGCGAACAATTGGCTGCAATAGGCATGTGCACAATCACTAAACCTCAGTGGGTCTTGCAGACCAACAAATATCCAAATAAAATGGTATTACTCTGTAGGTAATACCTACATGAAGAGACTGAAAGTGCACTGTAATCATTCAGACATGTTTATGTTTGCCATTTAAAAATAAAGACGTGAATAGAGTAAATGTGACTAATATGAGGTCGCAGAGAAAAATTTAATACTAACGCTGTCTATAACATTATGCGTCATTATCTGTAATTACAAACGTCATTGCACACAAATGATGTCACACAGCACTCCACAAGCGCTCGGGTGCACTGCCCCCTTTATTCTGTGCATACAGGATGTTGTCTGTGCGGTGCTGTTTGTGAGGCACGAGCAGGAAGACGCGCAATCGTGAA
>NW_005187591.1:293829-298850 GCF_000239375.1 Pundamilia nyererei
ACACAAGATTTTTACCTTTAAAGTGCCAAATGCCCATTGTGCTGTAGTTCTTGGTACACAAACACTATGACCTCATCCAAATCAGTGTGATGCTTTCTTCTGAATAGACCCAGTTCATGATAAAGTGGGTGATTCACAGCTAAAATCACACGTATTTCTTTGTTACTAAATCCAGTTGAAAAGCCTCATGTAATTAGGTCATCTAATGTTGGCATAGTGCACACCAAAGAGATGTGCAAAGCGATGAGTTGCCTTGATTATATTTTCTGAGTTATTCCTGGCAAATTTGCCACTTTTCTCTTCAGTGGCCCTAATATGCCATTGTACTTAAACAGGTTAAAGACAACAATCTTTTCAGAGTGAGCAAAAACATATTTTCTTCATAATGATTAGAAATGTTAAATCAGCCTGTGACCTTCACTCAAATGCCTCCATGTTTGGAAAATACAACTTTACAATCTTGGTACTCGCCATCTCTGCCTTTCTCACGTCTGCATCTTCCCCATTTGGTCGTTAGCCCTCAGCCTCAAAACCACTGAGACTGACCCTCATGCAGGCTGACCGCTTTACAAGCTCACACAGCCACTGTTCAATCTGTGTTCAAGCAGCGGCTGCATGCAAGAATGCACAACTCTGTCTGAACCACAAACGTTTTATCTGAAAAGATACACCTCAGACTGTGAGCACATTTTCTCTTGCACTGTTCCATAGAACAGGAAGGTTGTAAATAAAAAAAAAAAAAGAGAAGAGAAGAATCAAATGTAGTATATCAAGTCATGCACATATATGCAAAGGCAAATAAATATCTACATGCTTTATGTATACATATACATTTTACAGGCACTCACTTGAGATACATTTGCAAATGCAGAGTATTACTGTTATAATCACATTATCATATGCAGTTCTGGGAAAACTAAGTATATCCTTATTGCATCCATAACAATTAAGAGCGTAAGCAACAGCCATGTGTTTCTTATCTAATGCACTTGAATAACTGACCATCATCAACTGTGAGCACCTCAATAAAAGCATTAGTTTTGACAGTTTTCTGTTCTGGAGCAATGCTATAATCTTCCTAAGAAAATTCACTCAAGCCTCAGACCCAGACAGAGAAACTGCAAAAAACCCAGGAGCTACATCTCAGACTCTACAGGCCTCAGTTAGCATGTTAAATGTTAAAGGTCACAACACTACACTTAAAAGGTCTGAATACTTATGCTGTGTTTGGAAAAGCTGCCAGGAGGAAGCCTCTTTCGCATTAAAAGAACACAGCAGCACGGATTAGGTTTTCCAAAACTGCATCTGAACAAGACGTCTGGAAAACCTCATACCAACTTTGACCCAGCCAAAGTCCAGATGAGCTGTAAAGAAGACTGCAACCAAAAGTCTGATCGCATTTTCCTTCATTTAGGTGTGCTTAATATAACAATATAAACTGACAGTGTACCTCATGTACCATGCCTCCATACATACATACAAACACATTTCACTGATTATTTTGGGCCCATTGTTCCTGCACATCTCTTATCGCTCACTGACTCTCAGCTGGTACTTTTAACCCTCACCCTGTGACCCTTGGTTCCCAGATGGTTAAAGACTGTGACTGATGCCTTATTCACTTGGCCCTGCATTGTCATTAAGTCTCAAGTTAACGTCATGTGGTTGGTGGTCATGCCACTGCAAAACCTCAGCTGGAAAGAAGGCAGGTTTAAGCCACTTCTGCAATGGCTTGTTTTTTGTTTTGGAGATATACCAAGAACCAGAACACAGACGTCAACTTACTAGCTAGCTACGTAGTGTATTATTAATTTCTAAAACTTCTGGAATATGATGGGGGGTTTTTTTGCTTGTTTTTTTTGTTTTGTTTGTTAATGTGGTTCTGTTTTTACTAAAAGAAACAGCGCCTTTACTCTTGCCACTGTTCATAAGCTGAGCCACACAGCTTCTTCCTGTCAGAAACTGAAAGGTCTTCCGTGAGAAACCATGAAGCTAACACATCATCATAAGTGTCTGTAAATAGTGTGAATATATTTTGAAATCACTTTTACACTTTACACCTAACTTGGCAACATCTTCTCCAAGAGCTTGTTTGCTTTCAAGCATTTGGACCTAGTTAATCACGTTAGTCTTATAGACAGAAGAATGTAGAATTTAATATTAGATGTGCAGTCAAAAGCTCACAAAATGAAGAAACTAGCATGACAGTAGAGTTTGTCATTACTGTTAAGTGCAACACATCCCATTAAACGAGGTATGTGGTTTAGGCCGACTGATATATTTTTTAAAGCCTAATATTGAGAAAAATAAGTTGTCATTTAAAAATCCAATATATCAGCAGGTACTTTTTGGTACATTAAAAAATGTTTTAATGTAAAGGAGACGTCTGCTACAGATAGGGTAAGATGGATGCAGATGATCTGCTGTGGAGACCCCTGCAAGGAGCCGGAGAAAGGAGAAAGGAGGAGACACACAAACATTGAGTTTTCCCCAGCATGAGTCCTTACTGAGCTAATAAGACAATGCCTTTTCATAATAAGGTCGTTTCACCTTCACAACAAGTGACTCGTTGACATCTGGCTCTATTCAGATCAGCTGGTTGGTGTGCTTGCAAAAACTGCAGGGTGCCCCCTGGTGGACAAAATATCCAACAACAACACTGGTAACATAGCTGAAGGGTGTTTCTCCCACAGCTTTTTCACTTTTTATTAAATTATTTTCCTTAAAAATACCAACACTGACATATTGGCAAATATACTGTTGGGCTCTAGCATGTAATATGGAACATACATACAATACATACATGTATTATGAGAGGAATCCACACAGAGATGTAATTTAGGCAATGTTAGCCTGTAGCTTAAACACAGATGTGCCATGTATGGTGTATATGTATGGTATGGAGCCACAGAATATATTAGTCTTATAATAAAGGTGATCCAGCCTGTTAAGTCTAAATCAGACTATCAATATTATAAGTGGTGTAAACTTTCAAACCTATAATCACTTATGCCTACGCTGTGCTACTTATGACTGTTTTGATATTCCTTTAAATAATACCATGTTTTTGTTGCATTTATGAAATTATACACTAAAAATAAGAAAAAAGCTATTTCCTTTTTTATGGAACAATTCTCAAATTAGGGAAAAACAATTATCTTGCATAGGCCTAATTTAAAACGGAGTAGATATTAATCTGTGAATGCTACCCGTGTTTGTGCAAATGAGTCCTATTAAAAATAATGAAAAATTTAAAAAACATAGGCCACTTTCAGTTTAATTTGACCAAAGTCCAGCTGCAGGTCATGCACATGGGACAGCAGCAGGGTTGGTTGATGCACAATTAAATTCATGCGCAATTAAATTCTTTATATTCAAATTTTCATAACAGATAAGATTAAATAGCAGGAGTCATGACTAGCGATTTATGTGTGTGCATTCATGCTAGTCATGGGTTCGGATAAACTAATGAAATAAAGTGATTGGGCATAAGCAATGGCACATTTAAGCTGACAAAAAAACTAACTTTATTTTTAAAACTTGCAGAGGTTACACCCTTTAACAGTTGGAAAATTTAGACTTCCTTACAATGATAAATAAAATGATAATTTATATATTATTCCTGTTCATCTAGATTTTAATCAGAGCCACAGCAGAAGCTCCATGCAGCCCTGCAGTTGCAGGTTAGAGAGCCCTACCCTGGACTGCATAAGCGCTGATCTCACCCGTGCAAGGTTACATATTATGCTGTATAACCTGCATACAAGACATGGCTCCATAGTTTTGTTTCCCCATATATGACAAAGCATATCAGCTCTCGCAGTTGAGTTCAGAGATTGTGCTGCTATGAAAAAAATGCCTGTCTGCTCTCTGTTTAGTGTGCAGGGAATCAGATGGAGGATGCTGAGATATGCAGGAAAGACGTAATCGATGTGCTTGTCAACACATGCTCGACAGTGACACACACACGGAGAACACACACTGAGGTGTGAATGACATGTCTCTGTCTAAGTGGCCCAAATTGAATCTCATTGTTTCCGAGCCGGTGCACAGCTACCGGCAGTGATGGAGGACTCTCGTCACTGGCCTGTTGCCTTCAGTTATGTCACTTAGTGAGATTCGGGACTCAAATCCCTCAGTGCCAGTGCCACTAACAGTCCTGCTGGTACAGCACATCCATCACACCTCCCGGCCACCATTATCTAACCCAGTAGAGTGAAGTCACCGGGTCACACACCTGCAGTCACGACCCCTCGCCAAGAAAGTTACACTTGCGTCAGTGCAGCAAATGGTGCAACCTCTAAGCTATTATCATTGCAAATCCTTTCTAGGAAATCAATAAAGTTGAAAATAGCACAGTTAAATGTTTAATGATGAAGAATACACCGTGTCCATAGAGCTACTGCAGCACTCTGGCTCAGTCCCCACAGGTTTGCAAGTGCACATTACAAATAAATCTTGAAGGACTTTAAGGAAAATTCAGTGAAAAGGGTTTCATGTGAGATTTACAAAGAACTATAAAATTCAGCATTTTAATCCAGACCAATGATGATTCATTGATTTAATCCACTGAAAACGTATGTTTGGAAAACTTTCCCAGAGTCGTGAAAAGTAAATTTTGTCTGTGTCACAAATGTATGAGTCAAGAGATCCAAGCAGGAGAAGCAGACAGCGGTAGCTAGAAACCATTTTTGGCTTTAGGACGATTTAGGACGGCAATTACTGTTAAAGTTCAGTGAATACCATCCACGGGGACTGAAATCCACACGTAACACAAACACTGTGTGGTCTCTTTGTATGTGTAAATGCAAAGAAAGGGCAAAGTTAATTTTTATTATATAGGTGACTGAATATTTCCACTGAATCCCCACGACCTGAACTCAGGTAAGAGGCAAAAGTTGGATGGAACGTTTGAATTCTGTATTTTCAAACTATTCATTTTTTTGTTGGAATTTCTTGCCATAAAGGCTTCGAGTTACACATGAATTATACTAGGGGTGGGCAGTATAAACAATATAAAT
>NW_005187591.1:299974-300922 GCF_000239375.1 Pundamilia nyererei
CCCCAGTCAAGTCTGTCCTGTGTTCAGCAAATGAAAATAAAATAAACAATAAAAGGAAAGGTGACTCAAATAGACCAATACGGCAAGACTGGGATGGTCCATTTGGTAAAGTAAATCCGTTGGGCATCTTTCTTTGCCTTTAGACAACAATTCTGATGGCAAAAGAACTAAATGGGACAGGCAAAAAAAAAAAAAAAGTAATAGCAAAGAGATGAAGCACTTTCGGAATATGGGGAAAGCCAAAAACTGCGCTTTCTCCACTTCCGTACCATTGATTCATTAATGCCGAATTCTCTCGCAGCCACTCTACTCCCATGTTGTTGCAGTATATTAATGACTAACCTCGTATTGTGGATGAATAATCTGCTGTTTAGTTTTCTGTCTTCATTCATGTTGGAAGTGATAGCAGAGCTGTACGTTTTCATTTTTTCAGAAATCTCCCAGTCAGAACATGGCATATCATGTTTAGGTGGAAACCAGCGAGCTAACTTTCTGCAAACTTCTAACTCCGTTGAATTTAATAAATTCTGTTTTCATGGATGCCTGGATGTTAAACTTAATTGTTACACCTGGTAAAACAGCAACGCTGATCATTTTATTAAAGATGAAAGAATTTAGACAGTTTTTAACTCTCAGTGATGCCGCAGTGTTCGTTTGACTTTGGGACCTAAAGAGGACGGAGTTTTGGAACCAGATTACTCCACGCGGCTCCGTAATGCTCCGGCAATCCATCAAGTGGTGCGCCTTCATAGCTTACCAAAGTTGTACTAAAACATTTTTGATAGATTTCTGCGCGCTGTGTACTACATAAAATCAGTCCAAAGTCAGTAAGCAAAACCAGAATTCATATATAAGACACACTGTCGATTTTTGAGAAAATTAAAGGATTTTAATTCAATTCAATTCAATTCAATTTTATTTATATAGCGCCAAATCACAACATAAGTC
>NW_005187591.1:302236-347532 GCF_000239375.1 Pundamilia nyererei
ACAAACTGGAGTCTATTAGATAGATATGATACAAACCACTGCAGTGCAGTACCTGTAATACCTGTAATTTTAAGTGTGCCTTATAGTGTGGAAAATACGTTATACAGAAGAAAAGAATATATCGCGATATATATCGTTACCGCACATGCCTCAAATTATACCGTGACATGGATTTTAGGCCATATCGCCCAGCCCTAAATTATACTTTGCGTTAGATCGTCATACCTTATGCAGTAAATGGAACCTCATTTTAACCCAATGCCACAACCTTCTATGTAACATGATGTAATTGCATGTTGGGTTGACTCACAGCATACTGACTTGATTGGCGTGGAAGGTTGCGACATAGGGTTAAAAGTAGTTTGGTTACCACGTAAGTTAAGACATGCATTTCTTGCAGTCTAAATCTAGCTTTACACTGAAGTCTAAAAAAAACCTCTTTAACGTTAGTAAACCTCAACTTTCTGGATGATCTTATGTTTTACTTGTTAGCTTCAGGTCGTATGCATGAAGTGCATTTCTTAAACTGAGGTATTGATTAGGGTCAGAAAGGAGGAACACCCTGTGCTTCAAAACCTCAAGATGGTGACTATGAAAACCCTCATTTTGAGGCATCATCATCATCACACTAACCAGTGGGTAACATCATGGCTCATCTTTTGTTCTGTATCTGACAAAAATGCCCTTACAGTCCAGCATTATTGTAAAGCCTCACAGAGAAGTAATAAGCCAGCTGTAGATTGCATGTTTTTGGATGACTGAACACATTTTTTTTTTAGCCCAAATGCACTTCTAATTCAATATATCTGTCATTATAATGTAGTCATAGAGCACAGCCTGTCTTTTTTTAACCTACTTGAATGTTTCTCTTGCTGGGATCCTTTGTGACGACAGCTGGCACAGAATTTGGTTTGAAAATGAAAGTGAAAGATCCGTTCAGCTTTAATCTTTTTACCACCTTGACAGCTCTCCGCCTCATCCATCACCAGCACTTACACAACTAGTCTTAAACAGAAACATCTGGTTTTCCACTTGAGTGTTTTGCCTTTGTACGCAGTGAGTAATACTTCTGTGTAACTGCACCAAGGTCAGACTGACTGCAGAGCAACTCTGGTCCCTGCTTTAAGTGACTTTTCCCCTTAAGAACACTCAGTTTCCTCTCAGAAAAGGAGTCCCGGGATTCCTGTTAGGAAATGCCACTTTGGCCAGGAGGAACGCAGCCCAGTGGAAAAGAGTGTGAGAGGTTTTTATTACAGACTGCGAAGTAAGAGCAGACATAGCTGACAGGAAGAAACCATGTCCTAGTTTTAACTTTCTCATTCTGCGTCACTCCTCCGTCAAAACATATAAATCAGAAATTCGTCGTCCAACGAAATGACGAAAGACCCCTGCTGCGTCTCGTCGTGCTTTTGCCACACTGTGTAGTGGCTAAAGTATTTTAGCCCTGCACACACAGCTGGAATGTATACTGATTGACAAGCAGATAGCCAAAGAATTACTGAATCAAAGAGAGGAAAAAAAGTCAAATGAATGGAGGGCAGAGCAGCCGTTTGCTCTGATTTCTGTTGTGCGTCACACTCAGGCCCCTCAGGGAGAGTGTAGCAGTTTGAGGCTAACCTTTGCATTTTATTGGGAGGGATACAGTTTACAGTTGTGCTGGTTGCCAGAATCTGTTTATTGTTTCCCATATGTTTTGACAAAGTCCCTTTGGAGAGACTGAATGTTGAATCCCTCACCTGCTGTTCATGCTGTGATTTCTCTCCAAGCAGCTGAATCCTGAAGAACTGAGATTTCTTAATCATTTACATCAATACAACCTAAAGTTCTTAATGACCACTGTGCCTGGAGGGCATCACAGTCCAATATGACCTCGAAAGATAAAAAGCTGCACACATATACCCATATAGATTTGTTTTTACACAACACTATCCCCAAACATCTGGGAGAACCCACTGTGAACCCCACTATATATATAGCCCCCTGTGACCCTTTAGGCCCCTGTGACCCTGAATTTGATATTAATAAAATACAGTCCTGATCAAAAGTCTAAGACCACTTGAAAAATGGCAAAAAGTCATATTTTGCATGGTTGGATCTTAACAAGGTTCCAAGTAGAGCTTCAACATGCAACAAGAAGAAATGGGAGTGAGACAAAACATTTTTTTACACATGCAATTTATTGAAAACAACAGAACAGCATCTGGTGGACAATGACTTAAAAGTCTCAAATGCAATAAATTAGAAGCAGCATGGAAACACAATAAATACAGCATCCATTTTAATCATGGTAGTACAGACTGATCTGTCCAGTGCATGTACCAAACTCAGCCCCATTCTCATGCAAATAGGCTTCATTTGCATCATCTCTTCAATCTCTGGGTTTGAAGATACAAAAGGTTTAATATGTTTAACTTGGTTGGTGACGTTAGCCACGGTTAATAAGATGGGAGTCACCTATTTCGCCCACTTTGCCTCACCTATTTTGCACATAATTGGCACGAACATGCGTGAACCTGTTTGCTGGGCGATTAACAAAGGATGACTTTGTGTAATTAGGTGGTTTTGCTTATGAGTAACTAGTAATATCATTTGTTTTTCAGTGAGTAACCTTTAATGAGTAATTAATGACATTTTTGGAGTAATTCTTAAGGCTGGA
The DNA here is from genome assembly GCF_000239375.1 of Pundamilia nyererei. Lineage (NCBI taxonomy): Eukaryota > Metazoa > Chordata > Actinopteri > Cichliformes > Cichlidae > Pundamilia > Pundamilia nyererei. Next base: position 304,893 of record NW_005187591.1, read on the forward strand.
TGTTACCTTGGGAAATGAATCACAGCACAGATATAGCATACAGAGTGCTGACGTCAAAGATGGGAATAAACCAGAAGCTAAAGAATCCCTGCTACACTAAATATACCTGATATCCTTTATTTACAGCACATATATAATTCTTTAAGCTGTTAAAAGCATGTAAAGGAGAGAATTAGGTCTTAATACATAAGATTAAAGTATAATCAAGAAGATATAAATTCATAAAAATCCAAACAAAGCTGCCGTGGTGAAACAGACACGACAGCTCGGACCTATCTGTGAACCAGAGACATGCACAAAGTCAATCTTAACTTGTTTTTATCACATGAACTCCAGACAGAAATGGGAGAATCAAAGTGGGAAATTATTAAAATGTGGCACAAAACAGGAATCTTCTTCTTCATCTGTTCTCCCTATTGTTCTGTGCGCTTTAGAGGAAAGCACACTTTGTACAAGGGAGCTTGTACAAGTCAAAGATTAGCTACTGTGCACATTTCTCCATGCAACTCTGTTCAGGTGATCTCTTATAAAGTTCAGGGCTTCGGTGCACAAACATGGTTCTCTATAGCAAGATTGGTATAAGCAACATCTGGCCCACAAGCTGGTAAAGTGGGTCCAGATTACCATTACGCCATAATCATAATTTGCAAGCACTTTCCGTTCCTTAGGTAGATCTGTCCTTTGTCGCCGTCTGCTCATAAGTTTTATGTACAGAATTTTCCAGGAGCGGCCGAGGGGTGGAGGGTATCCGGTTCTGTGGTCTCAGTATCACATATTTGCTTTTTTAAGATGATATGTTGACCTTCACGTTGCACTGGCTCGGTTTGCAGCCGAATACGACGTGGCTGGGTTGAGAATTAACGCTTCCAAGTCTGAGGTCACGGTTCACAGCCTGAGAAAGGTGGAGTGACCCTTTTCACCCCGGGCTCGGGAGTTCTCGCCTCGTTTGGGTGTTGATCACGAGTGGGGCAAGAGATTAACGGACTGACTGGTATCATTGCAGCTGCTGCACTAAAGATGAAGCTGTTGATTAACTGGTTGATCTACATTCCCCTCCTCGCCTGTGGCCACAAGCCGTGCGTAGTGACCGAAAGAATGCGATTGCAGATACAAGCGTCGGAAATGAGCTTCTTCCAAAGGGTTTCTGGGCTGACCCTTAGAGACGGGGTGAGGAGCTCAGTCATTTGGGAGGAACTCTTGCACATCAAAAGGAGTCAGTTGAGGAGGTTTGGACATCTGACAGGATGCCTTCAGGTTGCCTCCCATGTGAGGTAGTTCAGGCATGTCTAACTGGGAGGAGACCCAGAGGCAGACGCAGGACACGCTGGCGAGATTATGTCTCACAGCTGGCTTGGAGACACCTCATGTCCCTTTGGAAGAATTTGAGGGGGTGAGGCAGCAGAGTGGGCAGGGCTTACCTTGCAGTACAAACCCAGAAAATAAACTGATGAACAATTGTGCAGTAACCTTTATGCACAAAGAAGCTCCGTGTTTAATCTGGTCTGGCCCTCTCAGTTGTAGTTTTAACAGCATCTTTATTAAAAAGAGGGATGATACAAACCGGCACAGTCATGTTCTTGGAGCACACACACACCCATGATCTGCCTGCCAAGCTAAATGTGGAATTGTGAAAATGATGGGTGGGAACACTTTCAGCGCTTTCTCTTTCATTCTAATGTAACAGTGTCGAGAGTGCACAGAGTATCTAAAGAAAAAGATTACTGGGGCAAAGAAGCACAAGTGCAGAAGATCACTGGCACAGAGACACACACGTACGCGAGCACAAAAACCCCGCCGTGCCTCTGAGAGGAGTTTGATGCTGATGTGCAGTGAAAGGCAGAGGTGGTGCATTAGATGGAGCGTAGAGCTGCTGTGAGTCAGCCTGTGCTGCTGCCGTGTCAGCTCGTCCAGACAGACACTGCTCTCCGGGCTGTGTGTAGGTGTCTCTCAGGGGACAGGCTTTTCTGCTACGAAACCCAGAGTTCGGGCCAGTAGTCGCTGCAGCTTTTCAATACTTTATGACATGCAAGGGCCAGTATTAAAAACATCTTTGTAAGCCAGCCGTGCCTGTCAGGTAACGCAGTGGAGCACTTCATAGGAGGGTCACAGTGCTCCAGAATTTTTTTTTTAAAAAAAGGGTTTAAATCAAACGTCCATTAACAGATTATTCTCAGCCCTCATTACGTCAGAGTGTATATTCGCAATATGTGCTTTAGTCAGTTTTAAGCTTCGTTTCTACCTGTTATTTAAATAAATGGTTTCCATTGCTCATTTACAGTCACCGCTGCAGTTTCGTCATGCTTGCTGTCCTCCTGAGCAAAATGCATTCATGTGTGATCAGCAGCTTGTTGATTCTTTTTAAAGATTTCCATAAATTACAGTTAGCTGATTAAGCTACATTTCTTATAAACTCTCAGTGTGGTCAGAATCAACCGAGGCACTCCCAGTTTTGCTTGATCAGTTTTTATTTAGGGTTAAGTGGGCAGACCTATTGGATTTTTTGTGGTATAAGAAATAAAACTTAAGATTAGGATGAAACTGTCATCAGAACTCCTTTTACGTTTCCATTTCCCTGACATGTATTATTAGCTTGTTTTGTAGTTAATTCAGTGAAACTTGCAAGGCATACAGAAAGTAGATTTTCTAATATATCAAAGTGTCTGTAGCTCTGATTGTAAAGAGGGTCAGCCACTAATTACTCGGTCATGTGAAAAACTCTTTCCATAACTCTACACAGTGCTGTAAAAAACTAAGTACTTTGCTTTTTTGCTTTTGTAACTATTCTGTTGTAGGTTTTGTTAGAAGCATGAACCAGTTTCAGCCAACCTTAAGCTGCGGGACAGATGGTTTCACATTTGACTCTAGAAGACTTTGGTGTACAGCAGTTCGTGGCCACCTCAGTGATATCACCCATCCACCACCGTGCTTGACAGTTGGTACAAGGTGTTTGTGCTGATATGCTGTGGTTGTTTTTCACCAAATGTGGTGCCATGTGTTTTGACATCTCCATTTTAGTCTAATCCCTCCAGAAGTCTTGAGGATTTATTCAGATGCAGCTGTGCAAACATAGGCTTTACTTGCATGTTAATAAAGACCAGTAGACGTCTCTTAATTAATTCTAATTAATCCAGTAGACGTCTCTTAATTAATTCTAACCTTACTTTTACAACCAGTTACTTGTTGTTTTCAATGTGCCCATTAGAAGCATGCCCTCTTAACTCTTGGTAGTTAGCATTTGCTGTTACTCAGAAATTATAGATATTTTTTGTAATTAAATAACGGGATGCATATATCTTCCACTCCATAGAAGATAATGTTTTTGTAAATAAGTGTAGAGAACGCCTAAAGATCATCAAAGACTAAAGATAAGATAACCTTTATTAGTCCCACACGTGGGAAATTTGTTTTGTCACAGCAGGAAGTGGACAGTGCAAAAGTTATGAGGCAAAAATTTGAATACAATAAGAATAAATACAGTACACAACTGTACAGAATAGAATAAAATAAAATACTATATACAGTAGAATAAAATAAAATAAATATACAATAAGATAAAAATAGAATACAAATACAAATACTATATACAACTGAGTAAAAATACAACGATGACAGAAAGGATTATTGCACTTAGTATTATTGCATATGTGTGGATGTGTGTGCTTGATCAGTTAAAGTCTTTATTATGGAGTCTGACAGCAGTGGGGAGGAAAGACCTGCGAAATCTCTCCGTCCCACACCGTGGGTCAGTCTCCCACTGAAGGAGCTTCTCAGTGCTGTCACAGTCTGCTGCATGGGGTGGGAGAAAGAAAAGAAAGAAAAGAAAACCCGTGAAAAACTGCAGATAGTATCAGAGGCTCTTTATATTCCTTTTTTCCTCCTCATGCCGTTGACCCCATAACACTGACATTTGAAGGACCGGCACTAAAAATAATGGCTGCAGTGCCTCTTAAAGTTTATCAGTAACCTCATTCTGTGCCGCTTGCTATCAGTCACCTTGGCTACCACGGGCTTATGTAACGTCAGTGGTTTCTGTTTTCACCAACACAGCTCAGACGCAGGGATCTATAAGCTTGGTTCCGCCTGAGTGAGATCCCTCTGCAGTATGTGTCTGCTCTCATGCAGGACCGCTATTAAACACGCCAGGAGCTGTGCGGCAGGCTGCGTGGCGTACAATTGATTTGATGCAGCAAATATTAGATCTCAGTGGGGAAAAAATTAAAGACAAATACCTGCACAAAAGCTGTGTGTACATGTAAATAAAGGTTTGTGTGGGTTTGTGTTAGATGCCAAGGAAGATGCTCGTTGTTGTTCAAACTTGGGAGATTTTTCCATTTTGGGAGCCCCCATCCTCCCATGTGTCCGTTCCGCTCTTACGTCAATGCCTCCCGACTGCGGCTGAGTGAGAGGGTTTTCCCGCTCGATGCCCCCCGGGAGCTGCTGTCGGGCCTGCATTTTCACAGCCCAGTGGTTTTTTGCACAGGCTAGAGAGAATAACTTCAGTGGAAACGGTGAGTAAACTTCCTGACTAGCCTGCCAGCTTCCTTGTTCTCCTTTGTTAAGGACCTGGCATTTTCCAGGCAGGTGTTTGTCCAGTGAATTCGTGGACTAATTTGTGATTTTGTCCACTAAGTGAAACGGCAAACTGAACATCAACAGGATATGCGATCACTTCCCCTCGCTCCTGTCACTGGGGTTGATGTCATGAAATAACTTTCTTCAGCTGAGGTGGGAGCTGAGTTTTTTAAATACAGGCGCACAGCAAGGCAGAGGATTTAAAAAAGTGTCACACAGTCACTTTTAAAATCCTCTGCAAGGATCTGGCTATGTGACACTGAACATACAGCGGTCGACGAGGAAATGAAAAAAAAAATGGAGCAAATGGAAAAAGACAAGCAAATGCCTCAAATCTCTCAGCTCAGACTTAATTACCTTGACAAATACAACAGAGCCTCATGACTGCTGGGCTTTTTGTCTCAAACAATCAGCTCCACTAATGCCAACCCTTGCCCCCGTGCTCAACCCACCTCCCTGCCCTCTGTGCGGCTGCACAAACACACATGACCCATTTAAAGAGGCTCACACACTCTCTCTGTGTCATACGCACACACACAATCTCTGCAGTCTTGTATAACCAACAGTTCTGAGAAATGAAAGGCAGACTTGTAAACATCTTGCAGACTGTTGGCTCTATTGTGAAGCTGGCGTAGCTGACGTCAGCACAGGACGATGACTTCATGCGTTTGCTGCAGCCCAGGGGGTGACAGACAGAAAGACGGAAAGGTGACACACAAAGACACACAAGCAGCCGGGCAACGAGTGGAGAGGGTGCGTGGCGGGCTACTGTGCTCCATGATAATAATAACTAAATAGTTGGAGTTCATTTGTAATTATTTGGTTTGGAGCAAGCATATACTCATTTTTGCGTGGCTTTTTATTATATTATATTATATATAATTAAACTGTTATAATACGCACCAACAAAGAGCAAAAATCACGGTAGCACGCACAAAGTCATGTGAAACGTGAGGATTACTGCATGCACTTTGAGCTAAAGTGTTTCTTACTGGGAGCTCTAATCAAAAACATTGTTCTTCCACCAGCACACAAACTTCTGAACAAATTTGTTTTGAGGTTGAAGTTGAGGGAAGAGTATATGAAACATTAAATATGACCGGCATTAAGGTTCAGTGTGTTGTGATGCACAAACCGTGGCAAATAATCCACAGCAAAACATGCAGATTGTAGATTAGAGGTAGGCCTTCCTTAAAGTGTACCCTGCCCTACCGTCCTTTATTTGACTCTAATGGGACCATAGTTTACAAAATGTACATTATGCTGTACTTAACACATCTTGAAACTTGTGATTTGGTCCTCAACCTCATTAGGAAAATGTTTGCTAAAGTTATTGAGGAAGTATTTCTGCTCTTGCTCCATCGACCTCTGTAGAAATGTGACTTCTTTTTTCATTTACAGGAGTCGCCCCCCATGATTGACTCTCTTACTACTGGAAATAATATGGTGGGGGTACAACAGATAAGGCCTAGAAGCAAAGAAAGACTGCAATCTAGACCCTCTGGAAAGCTTTGTTAAATTTGAAGGAAAGCTAAATTAATTAAAAATTAAAAATTAATTAAACTAAAGCTAAATTTGAAAGGGAAATTTTGGACTATTTCTATTTTCATAAGTAGAAACTCTTTACTTTTACTGATAAAGACCTCACACATGGCCATTCATGCTGCCCCAAAGTAATTAGGTAATAGATAAAAATTTAAATAATGGAAAAGTTCATGTTTTTTTTACAATCTGCTGTAGAAAGGGAGCTTCAATGGTCTGGCTCACTTAAGATCAGAGTGGGCTGTAACTGGTCCGTGATGTAAAATGAGTTTGACATCCCTGGAATATCGGTTTAAGGCACTTTAGCTCTGGCTTTACATTTCAGAAATTATCTCCATCTTTTTTTATTTCACATTATGTGCTAAAACAGTCTACTAAGAGCAAGGGGAATGCTAGTGAAGTCTTAAACTTAAAAGACAACACTTACCTGAAAAAAGAATCGCATTTATCCACAACTGCTGCACTATCACCCCTGTAATTGGTGTCAATTTAAAACTTATTGAACCTCTGGCCATAGAAAATATAAACAACAAATGAAAACAAAAAAGTGCTCCCTATATTTTATGGGAGCAAGGAGCAGACGGCTGAGTTTATTAAACTGGTGACGCAAATCTTAAGGCTAGACCGTCCCATTTCACAGCCTCGCACTTCTCGGTCTTCGAAGGAAACACATTTCACGTGGCTTTATGCGCATAGCCAGTCTATGTAAGAAAGTATACGAACATAAGCATCTACAGCAGCTCTTTGTGGCTGTGCAAAACAATGATTCTGAGTTTTATGCCCTTGTACACAGTGGCAAATGGCTAATGTGTAAAACGTAATATTTCTTTGCTAATTAATACTATCTTCAAAAAACAAATCACCGATACAAATCCTAAAAGAAATAGAGGAACTGACAGAAATAACATTTTATATACAATCTGACAAAATAATTAAAAATTTTAAAATGTGGTAGGAACTCCAAGAAAAGAAGAAAGTCATTAGAATATTATTCTGGGTAAAACATTGCTGTTTGAACTAAATTTCAAGACAATTGATCCAACAGTGACATGTTACAAATACAAATCTGTCACTAGGGGAAAAGTCAGGAGTTCAAATGTAACTTTTCCAAGCCTAAGCTGTGCTGCCACGTTCTTTGTATGTAGAAGAAGTTTTCCCTTGATAACCATCGCAAACAAGCCATACTTATTTAGTGTTTTTCGAGTGGTACTGTCACGAAAGTTAAAACTTAACATGTTAACCGAGGCCATTGCACAACCTTTTGCACACAGTTTTTCAGAACTATGACAGCTTCATCCATTTCCTTCTGCTCAACAAATTCAGGTTTGGGGTTGAGTTTAAGTTTGTCTCAGCTGTCAGTGTCTTAGGTGAGTACAGGTCACCAGAGAACTATTCTTGCTGACATTTACACTTATGGGCAATACCAGTTAACCTTACAGACTTACAAGGTACAGGGAGAACATGTAGACTCCACACAAAACCAAGACCTTACTGATGTGAGGCAACAATGCTAACGTCTTCCATGGCACCACTATGCTGCACTTTATAGAGTTTATAGGGTTAATGCCATCATAAGTCCTATTGATCTGACCGCTTCAGAGGCTACAGACAGGCCTCTTTGTGCAGCAGTGTGGCGCTGGGGATGGCAGGTGACAAGCATTGATGATACCCATGATGCGTACATGCGTTACGATGCTTCTGGTGTTACACGCCAGGTGTAACAGGAGCAGGAGTCTCATTGACGCACTCGCTATCTGACCTCAAGTCCTCCAAGTTTCCACAGAAGCACAACTTCTGACACTCCTGTGTCATGACATGAACACGAGGTGCAGCAAGTCAGTGTGACTCTGTTTATCGATTTCCTCATCGTTTCTCTTACGTAAAGTCCTTGCAGAGAAAGACGAAACTGCCGGAGTAGGAAATTACTCAATAGAGGATTAAATAAACCGGACAAAAGGTCAAAGAATGCAGTGAATCACATGATGCACAACACATCATGTGGTTTTTACTGGGACCGTTTTATCACAATCACTATTTATCACTTTACTGTGGTGTCATTACCAATTCATCTCGCAAGCGTATTTGTTTGGGGGACCACATTTAGAAGCCTGGGGTATTCTCATGAGTTTTCTTTTTCAATGAAAAGGGTTGATGGGTCACACCGTAAACAAAGAGGTAGTGAAAGTGAAAATAAACACTGACTGGGAAAAAAGATGCAAAAACTCCAACACAAGACCACATTACTGCTGTGATACTGACACCTAAGGACATTTTGGGTGTGTCCCGGAGATGCCAGTGGCTTTTGATAAAATAGCAATGTTTGATATGCTTTACAATAGTAAAGTGGTTAATAGGTGTACAGAATGAAAGTACACCCACTACTAAGGTTTAATATGTTAAAGCATAATAAAAGTCGTATATATTACACTGTGTCAGTATTCTATTAAACACAAATTAAGCCAAAATGCAAAGTATTTTAAAGCGGTGCATGAAAAGCTAAGCCCACACTTACTGTTTTCATAGGCCGGTAAGTAGCAGCTGAGTGCTGGTAATCAAATGCACTTGATTATGTGATCATCAGCTATTGCGAGCACGTCGATTAAAAGTTTTATTTGTTTACTGGCCGGTGTGTGGAAACTCAGTGTCACTGGGGAAAGACATCAGCAGCGATTGGAAGGGTTATAAGATCATTCATCATTCTACAGAAAGTGGAAAACATTCAAGACAGTTGCCCTCCCAGGAGAGGACGTCCCAGTGAAGTCACCCCCGGGTCAGATTGTGCAATGCTCAGAGAAACTGCAAAAAACCCAGAGAGCCTGCAAACCCCAACTATCAGCACAGTGGTTGGAAGAGTGATGATTAGGGTTCGTTGTGCACAGGATCTGAGCACATTGCAGTCATTGAGTCAACCGTATGTGAGATGTGAGGCCATCTTTTTGCCAGAAGAAGCTTAGCTAGGTGTAGCTACAGGACAATGATCCAAAAACACAGCAGAAACTATAACAGAATGGCTGAAAAAGAAAAGAATAAAGGTGTTGCAACAGCCCAGTCAGTCCTGTGGCTAGACATTTAAAGAGCTGCGCTTAAATGAATGCCTGTAAAGCTCAATGAACTGAAACAACTTCGCAAAGAAGAGCGAGCCAAAATTCCTCTGCAATGACATGGCAGACCGATAAATTTAAAAAGAAAACAATTACTCCAAATCATTGCTGCTAAAGGTGGTTCTACAAGCTACTGAATCACGGGAAGCGCTTCAATTTGGCGTTTCGGCTCAGATTTGTTTAATAAGTAAGGACACAGTAATATGTCATGTGTTGAGGCTCTAGTTAGCAAATACTAACAACTAAACTAAAGAAAGTGCAAACTTTCACCCAGGCTGCTCACTCTCTGGGTAGTATTTACTTTTAAGGAAGCAGAATTTATTTTGCTTTTTGTTTTGTTTTCAAACATACCATAATACGTTTTCAGTGTAGTCAAAATCAGATAAGGGTAGCATGACTGATGTTTGCTCTGATTACACAAACATTATGTAGGAGTAGGTAATGAATAACAGGTATTGATTTGTAGATAACTGGACATGAATACCTGGAACTTATTATACTACAGCAGGGGTGGGCAACTCCAGGCCTCGAGGGCCGGTGTCCCTGCAGGTTTTAGATGTGTCCTTGAACCAACACAGCTGATTTAAATGGCTAAATTAGCTCCTCAACATATCCTGCAGTTCTCCAGAGGCCTGGTAACAAACTAATCATGTGATTTAGGTGTGTTGACCCAAGGTGAGATCTAAAACTTGCAGAACACCGGCCCTCGAGGTCTGGAATTGCCCACCCCTGTACTACAGTATATTTCTAAGTATAGGCAGCTTCTTCTTTCTCTCAACGATACCTTCTATAAAGATGTAAGACACTTTGGGGTCAGCTTGAAAGAAAGCCAGATGAGAAATGCAAAAGTGAGGTCAGAGGTCAAATGTGACATGGTATTTGGATGCACTATAATGCCCTCATAGCTGCATGATTTCTTAATTGTTGTCAGTATTGACAAAGGCAGTGGAAGTTCAATGATAGTTTTTAAAATAAAAGACATTTTAGGAATGTTTGACCTTATTTGACCTTGAAGAAAAGATCAGAGGTGCAAGGCAACGTGATAGTTAGAATCCCCCGTATATATCTCTATGTTGCAAACGCAAGCAAAAACAGTAGGAAACTTCGTTTAAATGGATCTATAATACTGTATTTTCACTTGGAACTTGATCTTGAACGAGAGGTCAGAGTTGATTCAAGACTTTGCATTGTGTGCTATTGTGTTTACGCACAGAAAGCATGACACACGCACAAACGCTAGCAAAAACCTAAGCTTTTCATTAACCCCCTGCAGATTACTACAGTAGTTCAGATGGTGAATGTACATGTGAAGCACGTCAACACGATGAGTTTAGACTTCCTCTGTTAACATGTGCACAGACAAACATTAGAGGTCTTTGGCAGAGATACAAGCTTGGGTCAGTTTACTGTTTGATGTGAGGGATTTGGTAATTAAAAACCATACAAAGCATAAAAGAACTTGAGCAACCTGAGTGTGTGTTTGTGACTGGGAGAGAGGCTAATTCAGCACACAGCTCAGCGTGAGCCAGTATTGGAATGTAATGCCTGTAATGGAATGCTCACACAGACGCCAAAGCCTGCTGCACAATATTAACGGAGCCCGACGTGCGTCATAGCTCTCACAGCTGACAGTCTCTTTCACTGTGTGTGTGTGTGCTATGCTCTTCCCTTTAATCTCTCTCTACTGTAGTGTCACACCAGTCTTGTGCTGATGTATGAGCCTCCAAATCAGAGTACTGGGTGGCGTCTCCATAGTGACGAGAACAATGGCAGCGCTGCACATTAACGTAATGCGCGGGGTGAGTGCTACGTGGAAGATTAGAGCTATGAATGGAGTGTGAGATAAAGAAGGCAATTAGTTATGTGGTGTTTTGGTTCCTCAGGCCTCATTGAAGATATAATAGCTCCTGGTCCATTTTCGACTTTGTGGGGTGATTATGATGACGATGATTTTCAAAGCTAAAAAGTGAAGGCAGCTATTCAAGTTATTATAGTAGACATTTTGAGAAGTTGTGCACAAGTTGACATTTAAAGAGTAGTTCCTCATTAATGCGGCTATTGTGCCTCGTGGGTTGGCAAAAAACGGTTCACATTAAGCATAATAGATATTGTTTTTGGAGTCTGAGTGAAAATGAACATGGACATTACCCAACTGGAACAGCCATTTGGTTATTTTTTCAACTGGTCTCGAACCTACATGGATGAATACGTGTCGTCTGAGCCAGTCACTGGAGACATTCATCAGTGCAAGCTGGTGCAAGCGAATTTCAGTGTTCTTTGTACTGGAAAGGGTACCAAGAGTAATACAAAAGCCAAAAATGTATTGGTGAATGTAGGCGGATTAAAAGACAAAAATATTTGAGAACTTCCCTTTTCAGATGAACAATAGGGCACAAAGGCAGGTGCAACCATTGCATTATCCTACTAATAACAATCTTTCTACAGCTGTTAGCTGGTTTATCGTGTGGGTTGTTTTAAAGGTCAGACCTTTACCTTCTCCCATAATATGACTCAAAATCTTTACAGAAAACTAAGCTCCTTGTGTGTTCTTTATTAATCATTGAATGGAAAAAGAAAACGTTGATGTGCAAAGTAATATCTGGCAAAATCAGTGGACTGATTCCGCAATTAGACCATTTATGGGAAATGATACAAAAAAGAGGAAACATCTGGTGAGCAGCAGTTCTCAGGGTGAGAATGCCTTGATGATGTCAGAGGTCAGAAGTGAAAGGCCAGACCGCTTCAGGCTGATAGGAAGGAAACAGTAGCTCTAATAACCAAGATATGCAGAATCCATCACTGAATGCACAACACCTCAAACCTTGAAGCAGATGGGCTACAGCAGCAGAAGACCACACTGATGGCTGTGGAAGGGAAATTATACATTACATGCTTTTATTCCATCACACCTAAGTTATACTAAGTCATTATTGTTTGCCTGAGCAAATCATCACTTACAAAAGGGGTACAGAATTCTACTCGCCATCTTCTCCTCTTAAATGTCCCATATGAAACTGGTTTTTGCACTGGCTCCCCAGTAAAGTTATACCTTGGTACTCTTAGAACCAAATGAACATCATTTCACAATATCACAGTCTGAGGATTGATGCTGACCATGTAAATCAGGGGTGTCCAACTCCAGGCCTCGAGGGCCGGTGCCCTGCAGGTTTTAGATCTCACCCTTGGTCAACACACCTGAATTACATGATTAGTTCGTTACCAGCCTCTGGAGAATTTCAAGACATGTTGAGGAGGTCATTTAGCCATTTAAATCAGCTGTGTTGGATCACGGACACATCTAAAACCTGCAGGACACCGGCCCTTGAAGCCTGGAGTTCGAGACCCCTCATGTAAATAGACTAGTTTGTGTATATCTTTTTAGCATTTCTATTATCATTTAGATCAGAAAACAACTTGGGGTTCAGTGTCTTGCTCAAGAATCCTTTGGCATGCAGACTGGAGCAGCCGGGGATCAAACTACCGGTACTAACTTTCCAATCATGGAAAGTTAATCCATGAGTCTAACAGGTAGTCCTGTTCTACCTCCTGAGCTACAGCAATACCCTTATGACCTCAGTGTACAAATCAGCCATATCAAATAGCACAAATATTCTCAAAATTGTTTCTTGAACATGGCAATATGTTGACTGAACTCAAGTGCCCTCCACAGTCAGCAGAGCTTAATCCCATAGATTACTCATGGAATGCGGAGCAACACGAGATAAGCATCATCTATGTAGCGCAAGTATGGGATGTTATCATGAAATATGCAGAACAAAATCCCAGACTGAAGTCTGAAAATCCCATTTTCCAGCACCTTGTTGAATTTATGCTACAAGAAATTAAAGCAGTTCTGACGGCACAAGGACATCCTATCTGGATACGACCGATACCAACACAACACAATGAATCTTGATTGTTCTGATAGATCAGTGCGTGTTTAAGGTGACACTTCTGTTAAGACATATGTTCCTCCTTCATCACCTGTTTATACTTCTTCACCGTTTTTGCTGCGGCTGCAGGCAGTAACTGAAAAATCCAACTGAAAAACTACAAGTTTAATGACATTTAGGTGTTGTTGTGAAATGTTGCTTCAAAACATACTTCTCTGTGTGTTATGCCTGTGACATGACACACAGAGAAGTAAACTATAAAACCCCCCTGCAACTTCTGTGCTGTCACGCTTCATGATTAACAACCTGTCCATGTTAACAAAAACAGACATGAGGGTTCCTTCCTCGCCTTTGTTATACACTTCCTCCTGTTCATTCTGGTCAACTCGGTTTTTACAGCCTGGAATCATCATCACCATCAACAACATCTGACAAAGTCTCTCTTTTTTTTAAAGGAATGAAAATAAGATACTCCACCAGCGAATGGGATCAAATGCCTGGTTTGAGGTTTGACGAGGATCATTAAAACTTCAAAGAGCAATGTTATAACTCATTCAGGCTTGAGAAAGTGTCAACCATTATTGTGAGGTCGACAAAATGAGTTGATATTGGCTATACACTTCAGTGAAGCTATAAAAAGTAAACCAAATGAAAGAGACAAGACTATTAACCCTCTAACATCTAAAGCCTGATTATTCCCCGTTGCTGACAGACATGGACAGCAAGAGACACGATGGCCAAGCAGTCATTCCTGATGTACTTCTAAGAAGTCTACTTGAAATCTGGTGCCTGTGATTCAAGTGCAGTTGGTGCATTGTAATGTAAAATCTCTATGGATGAAGACTTGACTATTCTTAATTTATAATTTGATTATATATTACATATGGACAGCTTATGGAGAAGGGTTTAAATGATGTGATACATGATGTGGATGACATGTTGATAGAATGCTGACTTGTTGAAAAGTGGAAAGGGAGCGACAGTGGAGTTCACCAGGAATGGAAAAAGATCAAAATTTATTAATTCATTCACTTTAATTGATTTCAAATTCAATATTCAATTCATATTTCACAGCATCACATCACAACAACAATCACCTCAAGGTGAATGTAGAGACCCTACAATATTAAGAGAAAAACCTCACCAATCAAACCAAGCACTTTGCAAGAGTGGGAAAAAGAAACACCACATCAAAGAATAAAAATACAGAATGAAAAGTACAGGCTGAGGCTGAAATGGATACTTCTCGTTGTTTTAAACCAGGGGTCCCAACTCCAGGCCTCGAAACCCGGTGTCCTGCAGGTTTTAGATCTCACCCTGGGTCACCACACCTGAATCAAATTAGTTCATTACCAGGCCACTGGAGAACTGCAAGACATGTTGAGGAGCTAATTTAGCCATTTGAATCAGCTGGTTTGGATCACGGACACATCTAAAAACTGCAGGACACTGGCCCCCGAGGCCTGGAGTTGGGGACCCCTGGTTTAAACACTTGGTTTTACTTTAGCATTTTGCATGCTTTAACTTCATTCGTCTCAGAGACTGGTTACCGGAGCACAAACAAAAGTAGCCCACAAACCAGTTATACTATATACTTTAGACACTTCTATCTGACAGCAGATAAGACCATCTGCTATCTGCTAAGTCTGTAGCTGCCAGCAGACTGCCAGTACACTACCACTGCTGAACCAGTGGCACTCCACTGGGGGCAAGCAAGGCAGGCAGTGCTTGCCCGCTGAACTCTAAAAGCAGACAACTATTAAAACTCAAGTGAATGTGATCTCTCTCCTTTCATCTCAAACAGTGTTCTGTCATTAAGGAGATTGATGGTAGACTACCAGGCTAGACAGGCTGCTGCTGGCCCTGGTTTCACTGCTCTGAGATCAGTTACCATCTGGACATTTGTAGAAACAGAGCTAGCACAAGCAACTAGATGAACTTCAGTGATTTAACATTGTACGATTTTATATTCATCATAGGTGACAATCCTGTATTTTTGGAGAAAATTCAAACTGCCTTTTGTGAGAAATGTAAATAATTTCCAATGTGTGTAAGTTGAAATTATTGTTTTATTTGTTCCCCGATTGCAAAGACTTGGAAAACCAGTTAATAAAAATAAACACTGACTAACTTGTCCTGCACTTCCAGATTATTTTGCATTACGTTAGTTTTGAGTTAGTTAGTCATGAGTTTTTTTCCCCCAGAAGAAATCTGCAGTAGTTTCTTTTCTTTCTCAGTCAACATGTGCGTACTACTACTCAGGCTTATAAAATAAATTCAGCATATTGTTTTAAATTCCCAAAGCTAAGCTTGAAAAGTTTTTTGTTACTGTCTCTTTTTCCTGATTAAAGGCTGAATGATCTGTCCAGCCAACTCTGTTGTGCAGAGTCATGATGAGCACTTCCTGTGTTGTTTATTTACCTTGCACTGAGCTTCCAAGAGTTCCACAGATCCTCTGGTGTTCATGCTTGTCCTGCCAGAGAGCTGAAGTATTGGCAATGACGCATGTGTACAGTTTCTCGCTCACGTACACATAATCAGGAGTGTGCTAATCTTCCAGCAAGGGGCGAGATCTTAAAGCTTTTACGCTGCCTTCATACCAATATTTCTTTGCTTTTCGTCATGTTCTGGGCTTTTTGTTTACACCAAACATTAAACTTTATAGTTTCTTATGGAGTGTTTTTTGCGACTTTAGTATCATTGACCTTTTGAGTATGAATTTCTCTTTAATAGTCAGAGATAAACTTCCTTCCCTCTTATCAGTAGCTCATCCTTAGAATGGGAAGTTACTTCTCATTTCATTAGTATGATTACACTTTTTCAGTATCATCTCCTTCCCCACCCACAACCGCCCGCCCTGCTGCTTCTACCCATGCAGATTCTTGGAAACCTTTTTGCTCCATGTACTTTGACTTTTGACAGCTGGCTTACTCAAGAAAATGCCTGTGTGTGTGTGTGTGTGTGTGTGCATGTGTGTGTTTCTGAGTAAGCAGGAGGTGACATTGGATATGTTCCTTGAAGTGCTTCTCCTACAATTCCTTGTAAATTTCAATCTGATTGTGTGGAAGGTCACTGCTAAACGTGTCACATAGTATACAAGAGAGGAAAAAGGTTTTGTCTTCCTGCCTTTCCGAAACTCCAGGACTGTTTACATCTCAAGATGTGACTGTGGATCAAACAATTAAAAAAATCAAGCCAACAGCAAAGTGCTAGAATCTACAGTTCCTCCCATGGCCTGCTGATACTGGAATCCAAAAGCAAGTAAGATCCCACCATGGTGTTTCAATTGGGTTGAGGTCTGGACTTTGACTAGGCCATTGTGTTCATTGGTGTGTTTGAGGTCATTGTCCTGTTGCATGAACCAGTTTGGCCAAGGTTTGGATGGCAGACAGATGGCCATTCCAGTTTTAATTAAGCCAAAACCAAAGTGCCTGAATCTGCAGTTCCTCTCATGGCCAGTCGATACTGGATCCAAAAGCAAGTAAATCCTCATAGACTCCCTTGTTAACAGGAATTTATGCTACCATGTTAGTTTTCAGAGATGTTTAGCTCCAATAGAAATAGGATGCACTTTCTTTTTAACATGACTGTATGCAGAGTCAATAATAATGAGTTTGCCCTCCAAAAAGCCAAGTGTGTGTAGCCTGATGGCAGGGCTATTATGTGTAGACAGAGTACAGGTGTCTGTAAATTTAGAACAGAAAAGGAAGTGACAGCAGAATTCACCACAAAGAGGAAGACGAAAAACACCCATCAAAGATCAAAAATGCAACATGAGAGGTGGTTTTCATTATTTTTAACACCAAGTTTCACTTCACTCTAAAGAAGTTATTTGTGTAATATAATTCCTGTCTTCTCCACGTGCAGAGGCTGAACACACCAACCGCAGCCTGAACAAGGGTCACCAACAGCCTGCTGATGATTGTACAAAGCAGCTATGGACTGTAAAACCAGTGCTGGTATCTTTAAAATATCCAACTAGATGACAATAAATACCATTTAGAGACTGGTACTACTATGGTTTTGCCCTCTATGGACAGCTTCCCCCCTTTGTGCCTTTGTTTCACTATACATAACTGAACCTCTATCACCAATATACACATAACATTACAGTCATTGTCATTATTTCATTGTTTCGTTGTTGTTAATATTGTTGTTAACATGTGAATAATTCAAAGGCCATTTAAAACATGTAAAACGTAAGTACTTCCACATTTGGAGTAATATTTTTTTTGTTTTGTATCAGATGACATGCTGACCCAAATTGCAAAAAAGCAGACATGCTGTTCTGCTCAAACCTGCCTATGTGATATGTGATCATATCTCAGGATTCAGCTGTCGACAGCCGCTTAGTCGCTGGCAGCTGAGATCCAAGTGCTCTTTACATGACTTGCAAAGAGTCATGTAACAAATCTCATCTCACTACCTACCTGGGTGTGTTGGTCGTTGTGATTTCCTTTGTAAACTGTCGAGATTTCCACAGTTCCTGTTTTCACGATCCAATGTCTGTAGACTTTTTCTACAGCTAAACTTAGTGATTATTGGTTGTGACACAGTTTTGGCCCACTCTTCTATCCACAGCTTTTTAAGGTCACGCGTTTTTAGTCAGGTTGAGGTCTGGACTTTGACTGAACCATTGCTCCATCTTGATTTTCTTTTTCAGCCATTCTGTTGCAGATTTTCTGCTGTGTTTGAGGTGCTCACACTCAGCAATAATCAATTGTAATCAATAGCTGATTATCAGCATCTGGCTGCTACTTATCCCTTTAAATCCCACGTAAGCAGTAAGTATTTTTCACAGGACTGCACTCAGTACTGTGGAAGCGTTGTTTTTTCATATGACTTTATGTATTCAGTTTTACTAACATGACATTACATATTGGGACTATTCTATTGACCAATGTGATCGTGCATGTATAAGCATGGAAAAACCCAAGGCATAAACACTTGTCTCTTTGGGGACTGGGAAAATACAGCAGAGAGAAGCATACTGCACCAGAGATGTACTGTTGAGATCGGTGAGGGACAGAGACACACGTACACATACACACGTACATGTAGATAGAAATTCCTTGATTTACCAGCGAGATTATTACTACATCCAGTTATAAGAAATCACAATGCAGTACAGCCTGACTCAACACGTGTTGAGGCATTCATCAGACTTTTACTTACTCCTATCGATAAACAGAAACCTATACAAACAATTTGTTGTAACAGGCTGGTTAAACCTGTTCATCAAGCCCCAAGTGAAGCAGCAAAAAAAAACAATAAGTGGTTTTGTTTCACAAACCACCTGTTTCATTCTTTTCAAGCCGGTCGTGTCACTTCCTGGTAAGAGGAATTTGACTCTGGTGAATAAACGGTGCAAAGAAACCCTGTAAGTGCACAATATCAGAGTTAATGTCAAGACTGAGTATGTCTTTGTTTGGATACGACGGAGCCCTGAGATAAAAAAAAAACAAAAAACGACCTCCAGTGAAGATGACTACCGGTACAATTATATTGTTCTCCAGTTCAGTTGTATTTATTTAACAGCAATTCATCAGAACAGTAATCTCACAGCGAGCTTATATTGTAATGTAAAACTCTTTAATTCCAGTAGCGACAGTGGTGAGGAAGAACTAGTTTTTTAACTGGAAAGACCTCTGACAGCAGCAGTCAGAGGTCGCACGTCATAAATGCTGCAGATGGTCACACAGTTGCTGTGAACATGTTGCAAAAATCTTATTAGACAAAGTCACTTGTGCAGCAGGCAGCAGCTGATGACGGATGTGTTTGTAGCAGCTGGACATCCAGTTCCTTTCAGGCTGAGCCCTCACGAGCAGCTCCCCGACAGTCAAAATGCCAAATGTCCAACCATATGCTACACGTGTAAATGTGAGTGACCCCAGATGGTGTAAATCTGCACATGAAGCGAGCCGCAAATCCACGCATTTCCCCTTTTTCTGTTTTCTTTCTGTCTGGTTTGACTGGACGGGTGGAGGCGGGCAGCAGGCTCTGGCTTCTCTTTTTCAGTTTCGTCGCTTGACTCCCACATAGCCCTTCCTGTCAAACATCAGAGCCCTATCCCGTCTTATGTTTATGAATAATCGACCAGCAGGAGGTTGATCAGGGCCCGATGCAGTCATCGTTGACATCATCGCTGTGCATCACACCATTACGATGGGGTGCTAATGCATCATCATCAGTTAGTGGAAGAGGGTGAAGCATCTTAGTGTCAATGATTCTGTGATTAAGACGTTTGTTTTTCACTTCTAGTTTAGTATATGAATATTGAAATGTTAGAAAGTGAGTGTGCAGCCACTAAATGTTGCTTAATTCCAAGGCAATGCGACAGATCTAGAGACGTTCATTCTCCATCCTGATGGCCTGAAGGTGTTTTCTGAATCTCTGAGAGTTTAACCTCAAAGTTTAAGCTGTAATCTTGAATCAAAGAGATCTAAATAAAAAAATTAGTCATCTACAGAAATGTAAACAGTATAGAGAGGGTTAAAAAACACATCCTGCGGTTTAACAAGAAGTCAGACCACAAAAGAAAATGTTTAGGAAGTGAACTTTATTTAAATAAATAGCCACATAAATAAACAACTTTCTTCAACTAACATTTCTTCTCCTTCCTTCCTCCCTCCTTCTGTTCCTCTTTATAACCTCACACACACACACACACATCCACACGCATGCATCCATACACACAAAGACGTGCTCATGCTCACACAGTCAAGTAACAAATCAGGAAAAAAAAAAAACATGAAATACTTCTTATCCAAAGTTTATCACAAGGGTAATTTTACAGGTTTGCATCGAAAGTCTTAGTGTTTCAAAAGATTTGTGATTTTTTTTCCCATCATGAGAAAAAAACGAAAGAAAAAAAATCAGCAATAAGAAATATGAGTAAAGTGCAAATCTCGCTTGTTTAGATAGCAAGTTCAAAGGTCAAAGAAAATATCAAAGGGGACGTCTGAGGAAGTGTCCTGTAATGGAGCCATCGATCGTTTTTTCTTCAATGTGGGGATCAGAGAGGAGGGGCTGGGGGTGGGGCAATCTGACTGCAGTTTGTTCAGGCAAAGGCACAGGTGTTGAAGTGAGTGCAATAAACCGAAGGGGGGGGGGGGAGGAGTCAATATAATCAAAATCGCACGTTTTCAAAAAAAGAGCCGGGCTCGAAAAGACACAGGTCTCACCTACAAGATGTTTCACAGACATGAGACAGCTAACTACACTCACATTAATACACATCTGTTACAGCTTTCAAACACCTTAACTCGACTGCCTGCACATGCAATTCAGTGCAGGACATCTGTGTCTATTTCAAGCTACTACTGAGCAACTGAAGAAAGTTCCACTTCCTGCACATTATGGTATTGCTATGTTCTGATTGTTTTCTTCTTCTTCTTTTTTCTTTCTTTCTTTTTTTTTTTTTTTTTTAGAAAAGTACAAAACAAACACTACCATGGTCCTCATAGTAACAGCTAGAGATACCCACAATACACGTAGCATTAGGATTTGGTGGCAGCGGGAGTTTTTCTTTTCTTTTCTTTTGTCTCACAGCAAAAGGCTAAGGAGATCGTGTGAAATTGGTTCGCTACACCACCACGCTACATCTTGGAGACAGCATTCAAAGAGGAAAGTCAGTAGTGTGTCTTTTGACAGATCCTCTATTTCTTGTGCTGTTGAGTCTTTGGTAAAACCCAAATTCTTCCTTTCGGATCTACAAGCATGCTGTGTGAATAAAAAAAGCAAAAAACAAAAAAAACAAAAACCCAAAACAGCATTTTGAAATGCCTCGAGCCTCTTCTCTAAGTCACTACAGTATCATAAGAAGTACCTCTTCTAGTCAGCTAGCTAGCACGGCAAGATGAAACACACACACACACAAAAAAAAGAAAGACGAACACAAAACCTCAGGCAAGTACACGTGGAGTTTTTGACCATCCTATGTTAAGCCTCATTTCCATTGGTTTCTTTCATGTAAAATATTGCACTGTTCCCACAGTCTTTGTTCCGTACGAAAAACCCTCTTTCTCTGATATTCAACCTGCTCATTAGCGTTTAAAGGTTTTTCTTAACCTTTCCAAATTGTTGCCTGAGGAGGTAGTAATAGCATCTAAAAAGAAAGGTGCTTATCAGACAAAGGAGAGGGAGGGGTATGGATCCACACATGTAGGGTGCTACCAGGCTGACTGATGTACCTGCTGTGCTTTAACTCAACCAGCGAAACACCGTCTTCGCTCAGTTTTGACTGATGAGGGTGTAGCAGTCTTTTTGCAGCTTGAGGTAAAAGCAGCGTTTTGCGTCACTAAAATTAACAATCTTGCACAGAAAAAACAAACGGGGGAAAAAAAAAATCACAGTTTCAGTAAAAATAAAAATCGTCTCCTTCGGTGTGAGTAAGCTTAGGTTACTATACTGCGTGTTCACTGCACTGCTACAGAGAAATGTCTCTTCAGGAAGGTGAACAAAGTGGGGAGACTGAAAATAATATGAATTTTGGTCTTCTGTCCAGGCAAGTGAAAAACACTGAGAGCGCTTACACAAGTGGCAAAAAAAAAAACAAACAGGAAAAAATGGAAGAGCGAACTTTCCTGTTAAAAAAAAGATCAAAAAGTAAATCTAGACAGCATAAAAATGTGAGAGTGACTCAGCAACGTCAGCTATTCAAGTGAGTCCATCGGAGCCGAGGAGAGTCTGTCAGTCTGTTATTGCTTCTCTGGCTGTTACGAATCGAACACTTCATCCAGAGTTTGGTTTATTGCTTAGTCTTTAGCTTATACGATTAGAAAAAACACATACACACAGCGAACACGTGTGCAGACACATTCTCACGTGTACCCCATAAAGACAAATTCGTCACTTGCGTCTGCTTTTTTTGTTGTTCTTCACTTCTGCTCTCTTTTCTTCTGCGCTCAGCATCAAGTCTTTTTTGGCTCTTCCACCAAGAGAACATTCGCCGGTCTCGCTTGGCCGATGATTTACTTCACCATCACACAGCTGCTGAGCTGCTGCTGCTGCTGCTGTCCAGACATACCCAGCTCCTGCATGTCGAGGTCTGTGCTGGAGACCGAGCCCATCCTCCACATGGCTGATTTGGACAGGATGGGGAAATTGCCTTGTGCTGCAGACTGTTGACGGAGGCCAGTGTGGTGGTTAGGGTGGGGTTGCTGGCTGATGTGTAGACGTGCCTCGAGAAGGTAGGCAGCAGAGGCCACGGGGGACAGAGAAGAGGAGTAGCAGGGTGAGGATGAGCAGCCTGTGGCGGAGGTCTTGAGGGTCTGTTGCCAGGGACCCTGCTGCAGACCCACTGAAGCCTGCTGAGCAGGCAGGACGGGTTGAGCAGGGTTGTCAAACATGGAGGAGGAAGCAAACACGGTAGTAGGCGGAGGAGATGGTGACTGTTGGTGTGCCAAGAAGAGCAGGGGCTTCTGTTGAGGTCCTGTCTGAGGGGCTTGGACCTGAGGCTGTGGTTGGTGCTTAATCTGCAGCATTCTGGGAAATGAGATGAGATTTGTTATCAACAGCTCGACTTGGGGTTCAATTGTTTGTAGTTTATGAAATTAACAATCCCATAATGCTTTGTGCTCCTGCAATAATGTGACTCACCTTTGCTGGTGCAGCACCTCCTCCAGCATGCTGCGGTGCTCAGAGAGAGCTGGACCCAGTGACCCCCGGCTACCGCGGTTACAGGAGGGTGATGGGGCAGCCTGCCTCGTCAGACCCTTGATCTTATTCAATCCCAGAAGTCCTTTAGTGCGCGTGTTTTTCCTCAGCTGCTGGCGGAAAGCTTTGAGGCCTGCGTGAAGGCATGGGAAACTGTTATGCAGCGTTGATCCTACTACATGGTACGTGTGAGAAAACCTGAATACCAGCTTAGGCAGGTGGCATACAGGAAATGATTTCACGATCATGCATGTGTACCTTGTGTGAGGGAGGTGTCAGAGGCTCTGCGACCCTCCTGGAAGCTGGCAGGGGGCAGGCTGCCCTGGGCCTGGGGCAGGAGGTGGGAAGAGAGAGCCAGGGGAGCTCCAGCAGACAGCAGAGCTCCTCCCTCAGCCCCCGAGGCCCGAAGTGTTGCCACCCCACCTACAGCAGCTTGCAAAGTGGGGGCAGGACTGGAAGAAGACTTCAGGCAGCTGTCAGAGGAGGCACCGTCTGAGGGGCTGACCACGATACCTAAAAAAAACAGGAGAGGTCAAGACTCTGCATCGCTACAAGAATGAAGAACATGCGTGCGCATGCATATTATACTAACATGGAGGGTTGCACTGGTGGAAACGGGCGGAGACCTCAGCCAGAGTGTGTCTGCGAGAGGTGGTGGTTGGAGGGAGCAGGGGCCCAAGAGTTTGCGTCGCCTCCTCCTCCTCCAGGTCTCTGGGTCGCACCTCTTCGCTGATGCTTGTCTCCAGCAGGCTGTTGGGTGAAATGGAGCGGTTCCAGAGCAATCTGTTCAGACTGGCCTCCACTGGAAACACTACACGCTGAAAAGGAAGGAGGTTGACTGTTAGCCACTGACTGCTAGCAGGGCAGGGTGCAGCTTTTGCATTTGGTCTATTAATATAGATGCAAGAGAGCGTGCTATTTAAGAAATTTACCTGAAACAATCCAGCTTGGTCACACTCTACCTCTGAGTACACAGGGGGGGTGTTTTTGGTTGGAAGTGAAAACGCTGTTGTTCTAAAACTCTCAGTGGACTCCATGATCACCTAGAAGGAAGCAGAAAGCACAGAGATTATTAAACTTCATGCAAATAAGAATGGAGATTGATAGTCAGCTACATGCAGCTATAGTGCTGACCTCTGGGCTTGTGGAGTCAGAGGTGCTCCTTGGTCTCTGGCTCCATGTTCCACACTGGCGGCTCAGCTGCTGTGCACGATGCTCCCGCACTCGCTCCAGCAGCAGGTAGTAGATGGCAGAGAAGTGGTTGTAGCTGCTGCTCTGCAGAGACTGAAGATAAGGTCAGAAGATTAGTCATTTTGCCATTTTGTTTACTTTCTGTGGCTTGTAATGACAGTTTATAACCAGTGCTCTCTCTTTATAGCTTTCTTTAGCACCTCTTTAAAACTTTTAAGGGAAAGACAAATATAGCTGCATATATCTGCATTTATATATTTGAAGATGACAGAGTGAGAAATCTATATTTAAATACAGAATAAGGTCTTTGAAGGAATACAATGTAGGTTCAACTTAAGAGAGAACGAAAACTTAGCTGCAGCCTACCCGCTGCCTGTAAACCCGTAAACTGAGTATTTTTACTGTGACTGCAATACTTTCATAAAACCACTAAACACATTTTGATTCTTGTTCAGTCACCTCGATAGTCCTCTGACGGTCGATGCCCAGTGTGTTCATGATGCCCAGCACGGGTTCGCTGTAGTCGCCCAGGTTGGAATTGTACTCCGTGAGGGGATGGCTGAGGATCTGGTGGGCAGCTGACGGATCCGCCATCATCCAGCGGTGTTGCTTGATCTGAGCAATGCTGATCCTTTTGGCTGGATCCACCACCAGCATTTTACGGATCAGATTCTCACAGTCTAAAGTACGCAAACAGTGAATGAGTCTCTGTATGTAGTTTACACCGTTTTAGTAATTTGCGGTAACTGTTGTTGGGATAATTTATACCTTGTGACATAAAGAAAGGGATTCTGAATCGTCCCTCGGTGACTCTCTGCCGGAGCGCGGGAAGGCTGGCTCCGTCGAACGGAAGAGAGCCGCAGACGAGGACATAAAGCACGACACCGAGACTCTGCGAAGCAAAGAGCAAAAAGGAGAATGTAATCACGATTATGTAAATGTCATCGCTTCCTCTGTCAGTAATGCCGTATTACATTCCCGGAGCTTACCCAAATATCCAGCTGAGGCCCCTCATACTCCTTCCCTTCAAACACTTCAGGGGCAGCATAAGGCGGGCTGCCACACCATGTAGACAGAGGCTCCCCTGCATTGTAGAAGTTTCCAAATCCAAAGTCTGCACACAGACACAAGTGTAGAACAACTTTTTTTAATCAAACTTGTTTGCTTTCCATTCCAGCTTGAAGTGCTGCAGGCCCTATAGCGCAGATTTAGTACTGTTCATGGTGTGTTACGTAATTTATCATCATGAGATATTCATCAACACTTCAAAGTAAGCTCGGGTTAACATATCTTCTCATACAAAAGACTGACTGTTTTCCTGTTTCTGATAATTTGGTTCTACAGTTTCTTCATGTAAAAGCGTGTGATTGTGTGCTGAGCTCATTTCCTCTGGTTGATGCTTGTCTTAGTAAAATGGGTGAATAATTAACATTTAATTAGCACATAGATGGCACAACAATGATTTAATTAGAATCCCAGAGCACCAAATACGTTCTTCAGGCGTAAACTGAACAGAATACAGAAACAGCAAGTAGGTACAGAAGGACGTTGTTGCATTAAAAACCATTAACACTGCATCTTATCACCAGCCAACACTAAGAATATGATCGACCTACCGGCCAGTTTGATATTCATGTTGGCATCCAGCAACAGGTTCTCAGTTTTTAGGTCACGGTGAACGATGTGGTGCCGATGGCAGTAGTCCACCGCGGCGAGGATCTGCCAGAACTTCTTTCGTGCTTCATCTTCACTCAAGCGGCCATTTGAGGTTAGGTGGTCTGCAGGGAGAGAGGATCCAGACTATCAGGATCAGACTCTTAGGAGGGTCTATTATGAGGTTACTTCCTTTTTCCATGCTTTTATTTTGCCAGTGGCCTTTTAATTGTCATGGAGGGTTAAAATTAACCTCTGTGTTTCTGGGTGTGCTATGTACCTTTGTGAATGCAAATGAAAAGGCTTAAGGCTTCACTCACCAAACATCTCTCCATTCTTTGCATACTCTGTCACAATATACAGCATGTCTTTGGTCTCCATGACCTAAGAGAGAAAAAGAGAAAAAAAACAATGAGTGTAACTGTGTCATTGATAACCATATTTCAAAGTTCAAGTCGTTCCCAGTGTTTCATCGTAGCACATTCCAGCATTTATAACCACCACATTCCTCATTTGCAAATGTCTCCATACACATAAAATTAAAAGAAACACCAACACCCTGTTTTCCATTATATGCCCTGTTGCATAAGTAAACCGTCAGTGACTTCCCGCGCGCATTTTCCTCATGTCTTGAAACCCGTTTACACACGTCAATACAGACCCAAAAAGGAATGCGTAACATTCAGACTCAAACCAGCTGATCCAATGCTTGGGAATGTTTTTCTTGAGGCTGATACCAGCTGGCAGTGGATGCTAGTGTTGAATTTCAAGCTTCCCCCTATCTCTTTATATCTATGAAAACAGAGCGGGGCACATTCACATGGGCTGTTCACATGGTGTATCAGAAACACTCAAAGTGCAATCACTCAGAGCTCAATGCACTTTGTGGGACGGAAAGACGTAATTCCCGGTTCTTTCCTGGAGCTCACACAAGGCCTCCGTTTCCCATGAGAGCCCTCAGGGACAGAGCAGTTGAGCTAAAAAGGTTGCACAACAAAGCAATTATCGTCAGATGACAAAGTCCTGTCTGGATAAAGCTGCTGGCCAACTCCTAAATTGAATGTCACCAAATTCCAGTGAATGGCGGAGCTTAATTCTTTTCAGCCACCGGGTCCTTTAGAAAACCAGACAACGGCGATTCAATACACCAAGGTCCCCAAGCGGGCACAAGTCTTTATCTGCGAGATAGGGCAGCTCCCTGTCACCTTGAGGTGCAGCTGACGTCACTGTTGCGAAGAACAGCCATGGCGCGTCAAGGGCCCCCAGTCACCCCCGAATAAAGATAAAACCTTTAACATCCATATTGGACTCCTCATTTTCCATAAGGTCAATTTAAGGTTGCTAAAAGCTGCATAATGGGAGCATAAAATTAAATAAAGAAAAAAATCCATGAGATTCCAGTGGAATTTAAAGCGATAAGACGGGCGGTTTATGCAAACAAACAATGAGCGGGAGAGAGACTTCAATGACCTTTCAGTTTAGAGGAATTGTTTTGGTTCCCGTGAGACAAAAACAAAGTGTAAGCAGCAGCTGATTTATCGTGAGGTCTCCCAAAAAACTGCAGGGATACTAGAGGATGTAATCTACAGATCACAAGATGGTCTTATGTCAGTACCCTCCCTTTGTGCAGGAAGGAGAAAGAGGAGGTGACGAGGGTTGCTAACAACCATCTGACTAACATCACCTTGAACAACCCAAGGCCAGGAAGAAATTAACAAGGGACAGAGGACAGACAGCACAGCAGTGATACAACACCACAAACCTACAGATTATCATCTCGCTCTATCACAAAACAAAGACTGTCAGATCAAAAATGGTCTTTTAAATAAAATTGTTTTTTTTAAATTATCATTCTATCTTTTAAATTAATGAATTCCATCTCATGTTTTTTCCACATAATCTAACAGAAGTGTTAGGCTTCTTTCATGGTTAATCTGTCTTTACACTCACTTGACGCATCTGAATAATGTATAAAGCATGAATGCCTTTAAACTATTTTGCATATTGGTGTGTGTCAGAAGAGACGATCATGTACTGGGGATTTCAATTTCTATTTTATTTGTGCTTACACATCTTAAGTGATGCATTTTTCTGTCTGCATTATGGTTAATTTGTTGAGTGGTTGGATGTTTCTTTTTCTTTTTAACATATGAAAAATTTTGATATCCTCTTTGAATTGTTTGTACCATCAGTGTGAAGCATTAAAAATGTCTGTGTGGTCTTGTGAGATGAATAGAAGGAGGTTTCTAAATGTAAAAAAAAAAAAAAAAATAGTGGACATCTATGATGTTCGATTTCTTTATTACGTTTTTTCTCTTATAGAAATTCCTAGGAATAATATTATCCCCTTGTTTCTGCAGTCTAGACATGATTTCATGGTAAGAGCTGCTCAGCCATTTAAAACCAGATACAAACGAATCTTGAAAAGTAGCAAACAACAGAGAACAAAGCAAAAGGCAGAAAAAAAATCCAGAATGAAAAAAAAGAGAAAGGGCATTGTGTGTCTGTTTGCATGGGTGTGTGTTTGTGTGTTTGTTGCCAGACGCGTGCCGCGGTGCTTGCGAGGTCAACTGAGGGGGGAAAAGCGGATTCTTTCGACTAAGTCTTCAATTTGATTAGCAGTAAAGCAGCGCTTTGCTGTGGGGTAGCCTTCACGTGACATGCACACACATTGCAGTGGTTTAAACAGGTGCTAATTAGGCTTAAAGTCCAGACCTGTGGATGTTTTGGTAATTAGTCGCCTGCCTGCTCTGTTTCCCATATCTCTGCCATCACCTCTTCCTTCAAACAACTGAAGAAATCTTAGAAATGCAATGCTCTTAGCAGCGGCTGGTACCGATGACTGTTCTCTCTCTAACAAGCACACATACGCATACAGGGAGGTCAAAGGGGATTGCACTAATGCTGTTCTGCAGTACTTATGACTCAGTATACTCTGAGAATCGGCAAGCTGGTTAAAACCAGGCAACAAATGGTCCTTAAAGGCAGTGCTCTGCAGCGCACCAGTGCTGTTTAAGGGAAAATATTTTTTTCCTCAATTTGCAAAGGCTTCCTTCCACACCAGAGCATTTTACTCAAATGCTCATGCATGCATTTAGACCAGCTCCCTGCAGACCAGCATACAGTCCGGCTACCGTGAGGGCGTAACACAGGTTGAATTACACACGCAGCATTCTGCACTGCACACAACGACATTTCAGAGAGCAGAGAGAGGTTAGCCACAATACACACCTGGTAGAGCTTGATGATATGAGGGTGGTTCAACAGCTTCATTATCTGCACCTCTCTGTAGATCTTTTCGAGGTTGGAAGGATTCAACCTGGTTTTATCGATAATCTTGATTGCCACCTTAAAAAAAAAAAGGGGGGGGGGGGAATCGTGGTTAAAAATTGCAAATTTCAAAAGAAAGGCCAGAAAAAAAGCTGCAAGTAGAAATTAATAATATTAACAATGATATTAAAGCAGCTGACCTGTGTTTTAGTGACTTTGTGCCTGGCCAGTTTCACCACTGCAAAGTTCCCTTTCCCCAGGGTCCGGATGATTTCATAGAAGCCGACCTGCAGCGGCCTCCCCTGGGCAGGGCTCGACTGAGCTCCCCGGTTGGTTTCTGTCATGATTACCATGGCGTACCAACAGACTGGGGTTACAACACTGTGATAAACGAACCTGCAGAGACAGCGGTGCACATTACTCATTTTATTGCATTTGTGTAAAAATTCACTTGCTAGAAGCTTTTGTTCCGCGTGTAACGAGCATTTGGTCCTGACTGTGTGAAAACACAGACGAATTAAAATTATTATATGATCACTTTATCGAAACATTGTTGGTGTAATAAACGAGTTAAGCTGGAAATACGACTACAATCTCGTTACAGGTGTACAAATACGTGTAATATATATAAACAAGCCCGCTGATATTCATTCATTGGGTACAAAGAGATCTACACAAATAGGTTTCACTAACCTATAAGAAAAAGCGACACTTTCACGACCATTAAGAAAAAGAGGCTGAATAATACGTAAAAAAATAGTATATATATACATGTAGAAAACTAAAAAAGAGAGAGAGAGAGAGAGAGGCAGAGAGAAAGAGACTTTGGCTGAGTTGTAAAATTACCAGTTTTTCTATTAAGTGACAATGAGCCAGTAAAATGTGAGTTATCGAGAGTAATTCCTACCTTACAACGATAATAACCACCTTCTCTCACACTTCAGGCAGCTCTCGGACGAAACGTCAACCATTCCACAAACAGAGCTCCGGATAAACAACGAGACAAAAAGGAAAAACTGCGGGCAACACGCGCGGGGTAACTTTTTCCTTTGACTTTCTACAACAAGTCTTGAGGCCGGGACCAGGCTGCGGCCGGTGTGTGTGCCTGTAAGCTCCGCCGGAATGCAGAGCTGAGGGCTTCGGCACTCACAGGGGGAACTCCTCCTCCTCCTCCTCCTCCTCCTCCCTCCTCTCCTCGCCACCATAACAAATTGATACCCACCTTATTAACGTCACACCCGCGTCAGAGCTTCGAGCTGGGTGCAAGGCAAGGCCGGACCCGAGCGCAAGGAAAGGGTTGCTGGGCAACCGCGCGGCTCGGGCGCACGGTGACGCGAGTGCTGATGGAGGGGTTGCTTGGAGATGGGGACGGTGACGTCAGTCGTAAAGATGTGTCACCACGTGATGTTTCCCTCTGCCGGGCTCGTAGCTCGCGGGCTCTCTCCACAGAGCGGCTGCGCGCGCGGCTCCGACAGGAACAGAAACAGAAAGCAACTGGTGTTCGTCAGCCGCGCGGTCTCTGCTGCTCACGGAGCACTTTAGACTGCTGGGCTCGGAAAATACAAACACAGAGCCAATAAGTGCGCCATTACAGTAATTATTGTAAATTCAAATTATGCAGTCAGACTTTGAATGCGTTATTTTAATTTACAGTAATTACTGTAAGCCGATTAGGCTGAATTTGTGTGTGTGTGTGTGTGTGTGTGTGTGTGTGTGCAAACCATAACATAGTAAAGTACATTTAATAAGCAAAGTCAGTTATAATAAAAACCTTTGCTCAACACTTTGACCATTTGACTTAGCAGGTTAAGGAAATTTAATCGAATTTAAATACAATTTAGAAATAGTTTGAGGTGATGGATCATTACATGTGGCATGATCCACATAAAATGCTGGTAAACCATTAGTAAAAATGGTAATGGGTTCTGAAAGTTTGAAATTATTCATTTGCTATGAATCAAATTATGTGAGCTACAAGTAAAGCTTTTTTTGTTTGCTTTTTCTTTCTTTATGAACTTGTGGGTGGCCGATAGGAACGCCACGCTGGATCTTGGTGTAAGCTAAGCCCCCCCATTTATTCTGCTTCTGGATTGTTTGTGAAACATCGCCTTTCCCTGGAAATGATGGACACAGACCAGTGGATGTCTGCTGCCGAGTTTCAGCAATCAGAGCAGCTGTGTGTGTCTTCCTTTCCTTTTCCCTTTGAGTTGCAGCTTAAAGCTTACTGAGGGATTTTCCTGCAGACGTGCACTTTTGCCAGTCAACATGGGGGGAAAAGAAAACAGCTGAGGTCATTAGTATAAATCCAGGTTACATCCAATGCAAGTTAAAGATGTTGTGGTTGAGTGTGTTTCTGCTGTTGCTATGCAAAGTACTCCTGATTACCAAGCAGTCAAACCGAGAACATATACAAGATGATGGCCAAAGACAAAGTTAGAAAAAGAGTGGCAGAACTTAAACAGAAGGAGAAACCTGCAGAGTCTATGTTATATTAATGGACATGTAACGCCGCATAGTATGCTCAGAATAAAAGCCGGTGTAAAATACCAAATATCGCATTCAGTAGAGATGTAGACTCTTCGCTCACGCAATCTGAAATGTTAAAGGAATGCAAATCACATGCAAAATGTCCCAACTGAAAGGTCACACAATATTTTGATGCACACTTGCAACAAAACCACACAGCCCACTCTGCTTCTCATCACGCCAGTTTCATAACCAAATGTCTACCTGATGTTATTTGAATGTGCGCCTCACTTGCATGTTGCAGTTGTTGTATTTCCTGAGTGTGTGCAAAGCAGGCAGGCACAGTTATATAAACTGTGTCGTGCTGGTGCCAGAGCTCCCTTGTCTGAGCGCATCCTGATGTTTCACATGAAATTTTTGGATTTAATACGCGTACAACGGTGGCCACATGACAGTATATTAAATTCACCTTTTTATTTGTCGAGATTCTGGGCTCACACAAGTCACAACGTCAGGAAAGGTTTGACCTTATAAGAGTGATGAGATTGGCATTTGAATCAAAAGGTCTAATTTAGATCAATTCAGATCAAGTTAACTTTAGTTTGCTGTTCAGACTGGCTAAAAAAAAAAGGGTGTCAAAACAGAAAGAAAGCTGCACCTGACACATTGTGCATGTACCTTAACTGTCATTGTAAAACCTAACAACTTTTTCCTAATTTCCCACTTATTTGTAGAGTCAAGGCGCAATGGGTTCATCCATATGCATATAACTTTAGTGACTTTAAAGGAGAATAATTGTGCATGCATTCATAGAAGAAACAGCATTGCAGAAGTAAGGTAAATGTGCATATATATTTACATGCTAATGATGGAAATCATTGTGTGAGTGTTCCTCCTATATGCTGCTATAAGCATAAGTGAGGCCCTTTATTTGCTGCCACTTCCACTGGCACGTTCTCAAAGAGAAACAACTTTCTTTTCTGGAAATGACGTGAGTGGGATCCCTTTTGCACGCGTGAGGCTCGTTTTTTGTCTTTCACACACACACAGACACTGCAAAGTTTCTCATGATCTGAGTTGTCACAGTCCACATGCTGTTTTTTCATCAGTGTGGCTTTGTGCTTGCGTGTGAGTGTTTATCGTGTCAACATTGATGCTGTTAAGGTTGAGGTATTTCCTGTGTGTGCACAACAGAATTTGTTTTAATTCCTGCTATCAGTCGTTTGCAAAATATCAGCAAAGGACGCATATATGTTTGGCTGACTAATGATTTTCTTTTATCTTACTGATATCGGTTCTTTATCTCAGTGATATCTGTTATCGTTACATACTGAAACAGGTGACTAATCAGGCACATTACACTGCATGGTGTGCTGCCGCAAAGATGAGGAGCCACGAATTTAGTTGGGTGGTTTCTCATGTGCTCCTGTTGCCCTTTAATCAAAGGTGGGCGCGCAAAGGTCAAGGTGAAGGGATATTTCACTTGCTTTTAGCACTTATTTCAATATTGCGGACTGACGGTAAACAGGGGGTGTATGACAGGAAGTCATGAGTCACAGCTTCAAACCTGTGGATTTTCTCTTCTGCAGCATGCTGAGTTATTTAGGTTGCACCCTCTCACTAAGTGCTCTCTAGATCACCGGAAAAATGTGAATAACAGCAGGAACGCGAACTTCAAAGGAGGTAAAAGATGTGATTCCCTCAAAGTGAAGATCAAACATTTGCTTCTGTTAATCGGTTGTCGTGCCATCACATCTAACTAAATTTAATAACGTTGAAGTGTCCCCGGATGCTGTCTTCAAATAAAACATATCGAGGTCCAGCGTAGTCTTCAAAGTCAGGATCACAAGACAGCAGAAAATCCTCTGATAGCAAGGTGTGTGTCTACATCATAAGATTAAGCCCAATGCTGGGGGAGAAAACAAACCACACATATTTCAGGATTATTAAATATGAACACAGGCCACAGGTACTACTTTTTTCAAACCTTCAACATCCAGTGAACATCTCGCTGTGAAATCACTTTTCTAAAAGTTTTACTATGGGGTATACTGTCCCCTTAAAGACCTCTCACCACACACCACAGAGACTTCAGTGTGACACATCACAGCTAACTGTAACACGGTGCTCACAGAAATGTGTTTTGAACCTCACATTGCCCATCTAAAGAGTTATCCCGGCCCTTTCCGAATTTTACATGATTTCCCAGGTTTGCTTTCTAGGCTGGCAGTCTGGGTCCAAAACAGCGTAAGTGTAAAAACAGAAGAAAATACTCACAATTCTACAGGGAAGCAATCAATTGATAGCAAAAGCTAATTTAGAACAAGGTTGTTTTAGACTTCAATTTGCATTTGAATGAGAAGTACCTTTACTTTGTGCTGTTTTTCTTCCAAACTTTTAAGCTGTTGTTTTATTCTCCTCCACTTCATGTAAACTATTTAAAGATAATGCATATAGTAGGTTGTATTTTATTGAAGACTAAAGGTCTAAAGCTATGCTAACAGCTTATTGAGATAGCATTTACTCACAGGGGTCCATGCTATTTAAACTATGCTGATATTTTGGGAGCTATCACGCTACCTATGGATTGTATATAAAAGACAATGTACCAAAGTGCCTTAAAATTGTATTCTTTCCAATGGCCGGTGGGGGTGACTTCTCTGACTGCAAACGCTGGAAAGCATAGCAGCCTGTTGGGAAAATCACCCTTCAGCCTTTGATGACGTCAGAGAAATCATGTCTTAATGAATACAGTGTGATGCTTATTTTGTAAGTTATGATCACTATTAGAGTTGATGCAGGGTGTTGTCTTTGGGGTCTCTCTACAACCCCTGTTCTGAAAATTTTTTTTTAATGCTGTGTAAAAATAAGAATGCACAACATTGTTATATTCACAATACAGCATACAAAACATATGAAATGTTTTAATTGAGACCGTTTACTATTTCATGAAAAACGTTAACTCACTTTGATTTAAAGGCAGCTTCATCTCCCAAACACAGTTCAGAAGGCTGGAAAAGTAAGTACTCCAATTTTAACATTTAGATGAACTAGAAACGGGTCAGTAATCTGTCAAAAGAGTATCTTTTAGAGGCAGAGCTACTCAAAATTATTGGTTCACCCATCGGCAAAAACAATATTAGCAAACTGTGGAATAAGAACAAAATCTTCAATACAAAATTTATATTACTTTAAATATCTCATTATCTGTAGTACATAATATTATGAAAGATTCATAGCCTGGATAAATGTCTACGTGTATAAGAGACACGGCTGAACATCAGGTAGTACTGCATTAAGAACAGCCATGACTCTGTTGTGGTAATTACTGCATGGACTCAAGAACACTTCCAGAAATTACTGCCTGTGAAATCAGCTCACTGTGGCATCCACAAATACAGATTAAAGTGCAATCATGCAAAAAAGAAAGAAAAAAAGCCATATGTGAAGATGATCCAGAAATGCTGCCATCTTCCCCGAGCCTATGCTCAATTGAAGTGGACTGAGGCAAAGTGACAAACTGTTCTGTGATCAGACAAATTTAAATTTGAAATTCTTTTTTCAAAGCCACACCGGACTAAAGAGACCACCTGACTTATTAGCAGCTCTCAGTTCAAAAGCCTCTCTCATCTCTAATGGTATAAGGAATGCATTAGTGCCTATGCTGGGCAGCATGTTCATCTGGAAAGACACCAACAGCTTTGAAAGGTAGGTTTTAGATTAACATGTGTTCCCATCAAGAAGCTGTCTTCTTCATCCTTGCATATTTGAGCAAGTCAGTGCTAAAGTGCATCTATTACAACAGCATGGCTTCACAGTAAAGGAGTTCGGGTGATTTCACAGTGTATTGCTTTTTCTGTGTGCTTACCATCTTAGTGGTGCAGTTGTGAGCACTCTTGTCTCACAGGATGAAAAACCTGATTTCAAATCCACAGGCTGGCCGTGTCTGTGGCTGTACATATAACTCATCCTGTGAGGACTTTTTCAGACTACCCAAATAACCAGTAGTTAACCTGTCAGTTCACTAGCACAAAGTCTGCGCGATGCCTCATTGCACCAATTTGTGGGAATGGGCAGGTTATATTACAGCAAATGAACAGCCATCCCGTTTCTTCCCACTTGCAGGCTCCAATGAGACAGCAGCACCCCTGCCTAAACCAAAAAGAGTATTTACAGCAGTGAGGATGCAACTAAAGCAGACCTTCTGCTGCTTCATAAATTAGATTTGAAGAAAAGGAAAAATTGAACAAAAGGAGAAAAAGGAGAAGTAGAATAGAAGCATTGCACCTAAAAGGGATCGACACTGAAATGTTTCCATGTTAAATGTCATGCACGACATACAAATTAGTGAAAGGCCGTTGGCGTTGTTGTTTTTCGACTGATGCTCAGTGGTCACAAATGGCGCACAGTGGTATGTAAACACCTTTAAACTGTAATTTCACTCCCTGTGAAATTTCATCAAAATACAGAACACACGCTGCGCTGTTCTGAATGTAGCCGTCCTGATTGCTTTCAATTTCTCTCAGGTCACTCCCCTTCCGCCCCCTCGAGTGGCTCTCAATAGCTGCCTCCTGCATCCATGTCAAACGTCTGGCATGAACTGAACAGCAGCTGGCTTTCGTAATCACCACAGACACACTCTTTAGCTTTTGTGTTACGCTCACACGTATGATCCAACACCTGTCGGAAAAGCAGCAGAAGCCGTTTAGCTGAAGTTTGCTGTGAGAGCTCGTCTTTGATAGCCTTAGATGCTAAAACATGCAGCTCTTATCGTCCTGCCTCTTTTCTCATAAATATGGCAAAACCACAGGAAATAATAGGCCTGTTCTTAAGGCACATGTGCAAAACATTTGGGAGCTCGCAATAACTTGAAAGCTTAACTGTGTAAACACACATACATGTGCGCACACACATCACTGACAGACGTCCACAGCCGATGCGCTGTTCGCTGACCCTGACCCATTTATTCATTTATTCGGCTCCTTGTTTTTGCAAACTTCAACAGTCTGTGAAAAGCTTCTTTGTCTGATCATTCGGTGTCATTGTATCTTGTGGAGCACAGGGGTTTCATTCTTCTTTGGCAATTAACGCTGGTCTGTCTATGCTTGTTGACTTTGGCAGGCAGAGCCTGTCCTCGTGAGCTTGTGCGTCAAGCTATCATCCAGGAGGTCCAGGACTAGCTCTGCTCAAACAAACAGTTTCAGTGATGAGGGCCTTACAGATCTCTGACTCGCTCAAAATCACGCATTAGTCCACATTTCTCTCTGATTTTAGAGTTTGTGGTTGTAATTCCCATAAAAATGATGTGGGAAAAAATCATTAATTTGAGCTTGAGTTGTTTATCCATTTGGAAGTAATCGAGTTCACAATGAAAAATCCTCTCATTTTGGTGGAGATATTCTCAGTATTACAGAGTTGTCTTCAAAATTTCCCATCAACTTGTGATCTGTTATATAGTAAATATATTATGGTAATCAGCTGGATACTTTCCCACAGCAGCAGTTCAGTGTTACAGGCCCCGAGGGTGCCTGGAGCTACAAAATGCTTGATTGATGCGAATGGCTTTTGCAGCATTAACAATCATACAGGCGAATATAGCCAAACTTTTTTTTAAAAATGTAATACTTAAAGCATTTGCTGGTTGTGAATGGTGAGGAGGGAACAGCTAACTGAGAAGCATAGTTGACAAGAAGATATTTTCACTGAAGTGCATTTTGAACATCGTGCACATTACCAACAGGTAACCACTAAACTAGAACAAACATCAACCTCTGGAGCTGAAAAAATAAGACAATGCGGATGTAACAAACACTGCAGTTCCTCTTGTGGCACCTCTGGTTTTTTGTTGTTGTTGTTGTTTTGGGGTTTTTTGGCACCACGCTATATTTTAACACGGGAGTCTTTTTAGAACAAGTCTTGAGTGGCCTCTGAAAAAACTGCAGTTCTGTTTTGGCTTTATTTGCCACGTGGTGTGGACATTGAGTTTCCACCCAATAGCCCTCAAATTACTGCATAATTCGAGATGTATAAGATTCCAGATTCTGTTAAATTTAACATGTTACATTTTGCTCATGAAATAAAATTACATTGAAAATGTACATGTAATTAAACCATTTATAGTCAGGGTAACACTTTATAACATGACCCATAACTAAGGGCGTAATTCCCCTGGTAATTATTCCCAATTATTTCTTTGTTTCCTGACTTGTTACCCCCTTACTCTAGCATACCTGCCTTCAGGTATTTGTAGCTAAATATAATTAAATTATTAATTTCCAATAAAATACTTTGAAATTACATTTAATTACATGGCAATTACATAGACCATTTGTCAAAGGCAGTATTATAAATTCTTAAAAAATTTAAATACTTTATTTATTTATCCCGAACACAGATGAATGGTCAATGGTCTGGACTTAAATAACATAATTTAATCTAATCTAATCATTTAGCCTCATATGAAAGATTTGCTGTTCAGTGTCTTTCCCTAAGGCAGTCCAACACATGGAATTAGTGGGCAAACAGCTTCACCACACACTGTAACCCCAAGCACATTAATAGCATAATTATTGTATAATGACTACTGTTCAGGAAAACCAATAGTTCCAAGTGCTTCGTAATGACAATTAAAAAGCAAATGGTAGTAATATTCATGCTAATAGAACATTAGTTTGTGTTAACCAAGTTCACCATGGCAATAAAGTGTTGTCATAAACCTGGATTCAACTTCTGGGAAAAGTTGCCCAATGCAGCTCACTGAGGTTTAGTGATTCAACAATGTAATGTTAGCAGTAACCGTAAAGGGTAACCATCAGTCTTTTATTTAAAATTGACCAGAGGACTAAAAGAACAGCAATTTTTGTCAATTTTTTGTCAGTTTTTCTTTCTCTTTTGTTTTTTAGTCGTGGTTTTCAATTCAGTTTGGTTAGGTAGTTTCCAGAGTGAGTTTCCTTATTTCATTTCAGTTTTTATCGATTAAAAAAATGTAGGTTTTGTTTTTTTGTTTATTTTACATTTTCCAATGTTAGTTCTAGTATTTTTATTTTTATTTTTTTTATGTTGAACTATGAATCAGTATTTTCCAGCAGCAAGAAGTAAGAAGTTTAGACTCACACACACACAACACAAACATGTTTTTATGGCAGTTGACTCACAGTCATGCTTACATCTCAAGTCCCAATAAACAGATGCGTCAAAGTCCCCTCAGGGTCAAACCTCACCAAAATAAGTATCTAATCTCCATTTGATTTTTTTATTCAGTTTTTAAATGCATGGCTTTATTCTTATTTTGATTAACAAAAATGTTTTTAACACTTTGTTTTAGTTTTTACTTTAACTATAATAACCTTGGTAACCACTTACCAATATGTATCTGGACTGTGGGTCAGGAAAAAGGGGTTAGATAACTGATGCAATGCCCTGTGAGAGCATCCTGGGTAGCTCATTATGTTTGTCATTGTTTATAAGTCATTAAAACGTTTTAAAGCTTTTATTACTGCAGAGTTTAGGGATGTTTACTGCAGCTGCATTGGAACCTTATTAATATACACCTTTTTTCCATCTGCACATATCGCTGTCATGCAAACCCAACGAAAGGTTTGTGTAAGAGGTAAGAGCTGTGGTTTTAGTTAGTTTTTTTGGTCCAGTGGCAGCAGTGTGCTAGGTAAATAAGTTCTGCTGCAGTCTTAAAAGTGCCACTTCTTTCATCACAGGAAGTTTTACAACACTATAATTCTCAGCAAACAGTGTTAGTTTCAGTTAGCTCAAGGAAGAGGAACCAAAAGCAGGACTAAAAACAAGCAGCGCTGTAAAGGAAAGTAAAGAAGACCTTTAGTAAATTAACACACACAAAAAAATTAGCTGATATTAAAATTTCAAAAAAGACAGGTAACCACAACTTGAAGAAGTAGTCTGAGGCTAATTCTGGGAATCAAAATTCAGCCAGATAACGCGCAGATACAGCTTGCTAACCATGCTAGCTAGTGTTAGCGAGTGACTTAGCGCTCTGCCCTTTAATCCAAACATGGTAACTTTGGTTTCAAAACAAGGAAGCTGGAGATGCTTAGATACTAAAATTGAGCCTTCAAAACAGAACTTTACATGGGTGATGATATGGTTGCCAAGACATCTTTAAACAAACACGGAGGAAGTAAACAAAACTGAGAGTGAGTAAAGTACTACGATAACACTCAGAGAGCACGAACCTCCACCAAGGCAGCTCGCTCTCTTGGCAGTATTTACTTTGAATGCAATAGTGTATTTATTGTATGTTGTATCTATTAATTTTGTTTTTCTTTGGTCTTTTTAAATGTACTGTAGGATGTTTGTAGTGCATTAAATCAAGTGCTAAGTGCAGGTTTATGTTATTTGCCCCCCCTGTTGAAACCCATTTCCATTTGGGTGGGAGGACACATGTGTGTACATGTGTAGCATTCATTTTACTGTTTGTTTAATTAGTTTAAATGTTTAATAAATATCAGGTGAAAAGAGGAAATCCCCTGCATCAAAAAAAAAAGAAAAAAGTAAAACTAATACTTATTCAGGAACATGGTGCATGTATTCAAATTGTTGTATATTTACACTGTTATAACCTATTATTGTAATGTATATAAATCCATAATAAAATGAAACAACTATACACAAAAAAGTATCCCATGCCCACATGTTCTTGTCAGAAACCTCTTATTGTTTATTGAGAGCATTATTATCACGTTGACCTTCAGATTAATCTATTAAACTCGAAAGAGTTCAAGTGTGACACGATATTTTCTGATCTTTGTAGGGTACTTTCTGGATGTTGAAAACACACAACATTTGTAAGACTCATAGTTACTAAGTTATAACCTTAGGTTATAAGGTTCAATTTTCAATCAATACTCAATTAATCAATAAAGTGACTTTGAAGACCTTAGTGCATGTACGGATTAATGGATTGTTACCATGACTCCACTCTACACCCCTACAATGTTTAATCAAAATTCACTGAAACTTTTTTAAGCTATTGTGTTTACAGACAGAATCGCAAGTAAGCAACATTAGAAAAAAATAACCTCCTTGGCAGAGGTAAGACTTCTTTTATGATTCCTTTTATTTCAGATTAAATGATTGTACTGGTGTTTTCCATGTAATACAGACATTCTGATATCAGATGTATCTGCTAATTCATTACACTCCATTTCCATCTTCAGCTGGACACTGCCTCAACTCTAGTGAGTGCAGTGGGCAGTGGACACTGGAGAGGACAGTCAATCAATCAATCAATAACACATGTAAGCAGCTTGACAATGGCGATAGTCTGTTTGTCCTCATTTGCTTTTTATCTGTTAGACCACTGTTCCATGTCACAATGCCACACTGCTCAGTCATCTGGGTGGAGTGGGAGCCAAACACATGGATCTCTTCCTCTGTTTTACCACAGGTTTGCTGAGGTTTCTCTAGTTGTTGTTCCTGAATGGTAGGTACAGTGTCCTGGTCCCTCAGTCCTCCTGTCCTGCCTGCTCCAGGCTTTGCCTTCTCTCTGTCCTTCACTCTCTCCTCTCTGTGTGCTTGTGTGTCTGTGTCAATGTTCATGGGAAGGACTCATTGTGGGTTCCCGCCTCTGGCTGAACACACCTGCAACAATCAATCACCTGTTCTCGATGATCTCGTTAAGAAGCACTATTTAAGAGGGCGGCTGAGGTTCATTCTTCTCTGGATCGTTGAACTGTGCTGTTAGTAAAGCCGTGGCTCTTTTGTCTTTTCCTTGCCTTTATAAACTCGCAACTAATCTCATCGTTCTTCCTCTTGTATACAGACCTCCCCTGGAGTTCTTGGAGAGACTGCTTGAGCTGAGTCAGTGTGGATCCCCTGTTCCCCCTTCGTACTACCTGTATATATCACCCTGGCGTTTCACTGTAAATAAATGCACTAAACTTGATCCCTCTGAGTCCTGCCATTGAGTCCACTCCATCCAGCATTCCTGACATATAGTAGCCAAACAGTTATATATTAATAATAAATAAAAGATCACACTTGGAACTCAGGGAAAAGCAAAACGATCTTCAGCGCCATTCTTTACGTCTGGTGGCTTTAACATAATCTGTTTATATGACAGGAACAAAAACCTTTTTCTGCCAAAGAATGCAGTGTATTGTGCTAACAGAAGTAAGGCTGATACAGTAATCCTGTGGTGACAGTTATCTCAAGATGTAAATACCTGGCCAGTTCCTGTATCTGTTCACCAGGCCACACAGATCCTGTATGAATGCTTGTGTGCGCAGAAGCCCCTCTGGAGATGGAGCCATGTGCGTCACACCACAGATCAGCCTATTATCCATAGCTGAAGGCGACAGGAGAAGAGGGCTAGGGGCTGTGCAGGCAGGTGATAGTATGCTTGACAGAGAGAGTGGCAAGAGAAGGAGATAAAGCACGATGACAGGCAGTCAGCGAGTGCATGTAATTAAAAAGAGTAAAAGCAGGAAGTAAAAGACAGCATTAACCAAAGAAGTGGGAGATGGCACGGGGAGGAAAGGGTACGCAAACAGAGAGCGACGAGGAAAGCATTAGAAAGAGGTCAGCACTCAGTGGAGCAGGAGAGTGCACCTTTCATAGTGATTTGGTGATGTAATGCTCTTATTCGACTGCTCTGAAAAATGACAGAGTGAAAGGATTAAAAACAAAAAACAAAGAGAGAGTCTGGGTCACTTTTAGTCTTGTTTCTCACCACTCTGCTCATTCACACATGCAGGATTTTGTGCAGCAAGCACATCATTGTCACATATAAAAACCACACAGGCATTCACATTGAATTGTTTTCATGCACTTTGATTGATTTTCCATTAATCAAAGTTGCTTCCCTTGCTGCACCTTTTGGGCTGTCCGTGTATACATACACAACTCCCTGTGTTATCCATGTGTGTGTCCTCTGAATCACTCTCATTTTCCCTTTCTTTTCTGCCCTTTTTCACGCTCCCGAGACTCATGAGCGATAAACCTGAAATGTAATGATTTACCCCACCTGGACTTGTGCCACTCTGTGGCTGTGAAAAACAATTTGTATTCTAACAAAAATGTGCCGTGTGCGCAGTCAGAACTTACAAACAACACACATCTGGTCCCTTTAAATCAGGGAAATCTCACTGAGCATAGCGCTGCAAAATTAAATTAAAAATATATATCAAAGCTTCACTGATCCCACATTCCTCCAGCTAGCTCCACGGGAAGCTGGAACATTCTCCAGATTTATTGTTCTGGCACATGAGAGTCAG
This sequence comes from Pundamilia nyererei, assembly GCF_000239375.1. Taxonomy (NCBI): domain Eukaryota; kingdom Metazoa; phylum Chordata; class Actinopteri; order Cichliformes; family Cichlidae; genus Pundamilia; species Pundamilia nyererei. The sequence continues at coordinate 347,484 of NW_005187591.1, forward strand.
CCGGCGAGAGAGAAACAAGCAATATGTTCTGCACTCGCTGCTGCTGCTG
>NW_005187591.1:347552-360313 GCF_000239375.1 Pundamilia nyererei
GTGTGTGTGTGTGTGTGTGTGTGTGTGTGTGTGTGTGTGTGCATTTTCTCGCAAGTGATTGCATAAGTTTTCAAAGAAGATAATGAGGAAGCTGAAGATGAAACCGTTGTTAAGAGTCAAAGTTCATGGATGCATCACTTTCTGTTTGGCTGCTTCAATTATACAAAAATAGTTGTAGCAAATAACTTAATCATAATTGTTAATTTAAACAAAAGAACGCACAATACTTGGTATTTAGAAGAAATGAGTCACTAATTTAATTGCCTGCTAATGTTATTATCTTGTGAGACTGCACTTCCATAAGAACAGCTACAAAAACATCATGCAGCCACATAGTTTTCATTATGACACACACCTTTAGTGATTGTAGTCATTCGGGGTGGCTAGATGGGTCAATAGATGAGTCAATAAAACTCTGTTTGTTTCCTGTTGCCCAACACAGCTAAATCAGATATTAAACTGTCTTTAAACCTGCGGGCGTGCAAGTACAAAGTCCGTGCACATAATGTTCACTTGCTGATATAATGGCTGATAAGTGGTCTTTCTCATGCTCCCTCACCTAAACCGCTTCCTGATTCCAGGATTTCTTGCTTTAAAACGGCTTCAGGTGTTATTTAGTCAGAAATTAAATTTAGAAGACATCACCACTCATCCTACAAATCTTTAGGATTGACCTTTGGACATCAGCTCTGGCTTTCCTTTTTTGGCCTTGGTGCAAAAGGAGATCTCCACTTCTCCCCTCCCCTCCCGTGTAGCCTCGTCAGGCTGGAAGCTCCGGCGCTCACATGGCTGGAGCCCACAAACACATACACGTCCTCGGCGTCATTTCTGCCTCTTAGACACCCGCCTTCACCCAGCTTAGGTCTCCTAATCCTCGTTTAGCTGTTCTTTTCTCTGACGGACTCGGCTCAAACTCCCCGCAAACACATTTTTTCTGAACCTGCCGCTCTGAAGCGACAGCTGCAAAATGAGACGGCAGAGGTCAGGTGGGAGAAATTACCCAAAGAAAATGAGGAAATGAGCAAAGTAAATTAGAGTCCGGCAAAGGGAGAGGGGTTAAGGCAAGTGCACACGAGCTGGGGCAATATGTGTTACGAGTAGATGAACAGTTTGATAGTTGCCATCTGTTAATATTTCACTGAGTTCTCTCTATATCTTTGTGTTTACTTCTCTCCTTTCTCTCTTTCTCTTACAACTCTCCTTTGATGATTAAAGACTATTATCCAGCTTTAGGGCCCAGCTGAGAGGCCATATGGACATTTAGCAAAAAGATCAGGAGCACAAGATGCAGCACCACCTGGAGGGATAAAACTCGCAACTTTCTTTCCATCTGGACTGTTGCAATGTCACTTCCAAGTCATACTGGAAAATCATGTCTTGACAGAGATAATGCACAGTGCATAAGTGCAGCAGGACTCAGGACTTTAGTCTAAACAGAAATACAACTATTGCTGTACTTGATATAATCATCAATAATTATAAAATAACTTTGGGCTGTATTGAGGTGAAATTTGGCAAAGAGCTGTGAAGTGACATTTTTGTTTTTTTGGATGATTTTCTTTCAATAAAATGTATCAAATCCTTCTGAATATTCCGGCATGATATCTGGTACTGGGTAGTCAACCTGGTACAGACAGCATGAGGCCATTTGTTCCCATGCAGTTCCTTTCAATCCTGAATGCTCTCACAGCTTCAGTCCCTTATCCCCTTCTCCGCCCTGCAGTCTGGTGGAGCTTTGATGGATTTACTTGTGTTATACATGAGTTTTATCGGGTTCAGCTTTAGGCTGTCGCATGTATGAAATCCATTTCATCACAAGCAAAACAATTCAGCCAGCCCCTGTTTGCTGAAACTGTGTCTACTTGCAATACTTGTGGACATAAATCTGCTTAGGCAGCCGCACTGTGGGGACGAGGAAAGATTTGGTAAGATTCAGCGTCTGTTGTTGCAGTTTTGAATGCTGCAAAACCTTCACATTTGCACCGGTTGTGTCCTGCGTGTGTATTTGCTGCCTAACATCTTGTCGGCCATACCAGTGAGCAGGGAGCCTTCCAGTCGTTCCTCATTTGGGTGTATTGTATTGTGTTTTGATTTAGTTGCTAGGGTTGTCACGAGATAAAAGAGCACAACAGGCAGTTTGACACAGTTCCCTCTTTGTTCCTCGTCCAGCCGGACCTGCTCTCATCACTCAACACCCAGCCACCCACCGCTCACTATAATCATTAACCTCAGATTAACCGCGGCACAAAGACCCCTTCTTGTTTTCATCATCGTTCACCCTCCCACGGCCATTCTTCCGTCCCCCATCCATCTTCTCCCTCTTCCTGTTCTGCACGCCAGTAAATGCTAGCCACTGAGGGCAGGGAAATGAATATCTAAGAAAGAAAAGCAGCCAGAGGAGTCACCTGCCACACTGTGCAGCAGCATCTGCTCCCCCAGCTTAAAGCGAACCATATGCCTATTTTAGCAGCAGAGATAAGAGAGCTCCTAGGCTCTGATTCACCACAGTTCTCTCTTTAGTCCTCTTTATGACAAAACTATTATTATATTATAGAGTTCTTTCCTGAGCATTTGCTTGCATACACTTCTGTCCTCTTCTGGGCAGCACCACCTCCAGCTATAGCATTAATGACGTCAATGAGATAATGTGCAGTGTTTGCAACTTCACAGGAAACTTTTTTTTTTATGATATCCCAGCCTCCTACGTTCTGAGCCAAATATCATTATCTCAGTGTGATACTTCTTGTGCATAAATAATTACCGTCAGGTGCACGGTGACATTTCTGCAATCTTAATGATGCTCTGCAGGTATGGAATCATATTGCTGCAAGACTGACAACATAAATATCTGGTCACAGGAGTCAGGTGGGCGGCTGAATGCCACACGATCCCAGTAATTTTCTTCCTTCATCTAAATTTGACAGGCCACATCTGTTTCTTCATATTCCTCTACCTTTAATCCCTTCAAATCAAGCCCCTTTTTCTCGTAGATATTAGCCTCACTATCACTCCTCCTCCTCCTCCTCCTCCTCCTCCTCCATGGGCGTGAGCGGTGAACAGACTGCTTGGTCAAAAGGAGGTATGGGCAATGATGTCAGCAGCCTGCGTCAAAGTCTCAGGGGCATGTTTACAATCCCCTTAACCGAACTGAGCCTTTCATCGAGATCATTGCGCACTAATCAAATCTGCACTGCTAGCAGTGTGTCTTTGTTTATGCACGTCAATTATCTCCTCCAGTTCAATCACTCAGTTCACCGAGAAGCGTGGCCACTATGCAAATGTGCAGCACCCCGAGCTAAGGGGATGCAGGCACACCTGTGTGCAAGCAAGAGACTTGCACATATACACGAAAGAACTATGTGTAACCTTGAAATGGCTCAATAGAGGGTTTTGTGTTCGATCAGCGGAGGTGACTAAAGCCTTCTTGACGTGCGCGAATCCATCATATTCCTCCCTCCAGGCTTTTAGTGAGAAAGAAATAAACTCCTCATTTGAATTTGCTGCAGAACAGCTCTAATGCTTCCTGTTAAGGATTCATTGTAGGGTTGATGAGTTACTGGGTGTGTTGGGCTTCCAGTCACATGAGTCATCAAGACTGTGGTTTGCATTTATATTTGACTGCATTATACAGTGGCATAAACACTGACCTCAATGCAGCCGTGCAAGACTTACTTTGAAAGTTGAGAGATAAAGGGAGGGGTGAAATACGTCAGTGAGGCAGGTAAATAGACTGACTAGATACAAAGCAGCTGATGTTACAGCCAGAATAAAGTCATGCTCACAGACTTATCTGTGTGCAGTCTGTCGCACAAGACACGTCAGACTCGAAACACGTGCAGGTGGTAATGAATAACAAGGAAAATGTTTGACAGGCTGCTGGGAAAATGATTTGATTTGGGGATGTTTTGCATTATTTTATTAATTGCTTGTGATTTCATGTATTTAGGTGGTTCTCAAACTGTGGGGCAGGCATTGCTGTGGGGCAGTTGGGTGTGCATGGCTAGAATGAAAATAAAGAGGGATGCTAAGATGAATAAAATATATTTTTTTTGTGGAAAAATAAACAAACAAGAGCGTGGGGTGTGGTGCAAACTTTGGTTAGCCTATAGTCATGTGAAAATCAAAATTAGTTCTAAAGTTTTACATATAAGGACAAAATAAAATTAAAAATATCCGTTCCTAATCAGGATCTAAAACGATTTAATATAATCTCAAATGAAAACCAATACATGATGCATTATATTATGTCATTTATTTATTTAACAGAGGGTACACAGACCAGTTCATGGTCGCCTCACTGACTGCAAGGTGCTCAGATCCTGTGGCGGTAAAACTAACCCAAACCCTCCCCCTCCACCACCGTGCTTGACAGCTGGTTTGAGTTGTTTGTGCTGATATTCTGTTTTTGGTTTTCATCAAACATGGTGCTCTTTGGTGTCATCTGTCTGACATTAAAGTGAATGTGCTAAGACTAGAATGATATAAAATGATGGACTTCACATTGTTTGGAAATGACCTTATAACCCTTCCCAGACTTGGCATTGTGTTAAAAAAAAACGGAATGTTCCAGATCTGCAAACTGCCAAAAACTCTGCATTTATAGAGGTGCTCACACTCGCTGATGAACCGCTAATCAAGTATATTTGATCAGCAGCACCCAGCTTGTACTTACCCTTTTAAGTCTGAGGGTAGAAATAGGAAGGGATGGCAACATTTTCACTCTTTTTCACACATGGCTACGCTGTTACTTACCCACAATCCCCAAAAAGGTAAATAAAGTAATAGTTACTAATTAAAATATAAACCTTCAATACCCCATGCATGTCTCTATATCACTGAATTACTGTAGAACTCTAGAAATGTTGTTATATGACATGTTAGGTCACTCATATATTTCAAAATTGATGCCTTCCAGTGTCTATCGTGCTAGATTAAGACGAGTAAGCAAACATATTAAGGCACAGCATTTAGCAGTTCTTGTTTCAGTACATATTAGCATGCCTACATTTATTAAAAGTACTCGAACCAGTCCAAGAAAAAAAAAAGAAAAAAAAAGGTGCTATAAGAAATGCTAGCAAATGGAAGCTAATCCATCACTTGGTTGTCAAGATATTTCACTCTTTGCCAAAATGATGGACTGACTGACCTGAGTAGTGCTGAAAATTTAATGACGCCGTTAAGGTTATTCATCGAGTTGTCAAAAAAGGTACTATGCATGTAATATTTACACAGTGAATAGTACTCCAAACTGAGCTCCTGCTGTGACTTGGCTAGGACAACGCATACTGATTTTACACATGCATCTCAAGCTAAACATGCACTTAGTGGCCTTAACTTGCATCATTACAGACAGATTATGGTTTGCTTCTTTTTTATCACCAGTGGGCTTTTAGCGTCAGCTCAGGCTTGACTAAGCCTGCAGAAGCAGCCCTGCAGAAGCGAGTTGGAGGGGAGAGGAAGGGAGTGTGAGGTAACCCATTAACTGGTTAGAGCTGTCAGAGGGGCTGTGACCGCACAAACAGAGCGTTTGTGCTGCATTTACGTCAGACAGCAGCTGTGGTTCATCCCTCCCCCTGCAATACTATGAGAGTCAGCCAGACAGGCTTTGGGACTGGGAAAGAAAAACACTACAGAGAGCTATGTGTTTGCTTCTGGAGAAATGGTGATATGCTCTACAATGTGTGTGCACAACACGCAAACAGACAAACGAGATTAAAGTGGTCGCCCGTGGCATTTCCACGTAGGTGACAGGAAAAGATTCACACACGTATATGCATAAAGCTTCGTAATCCACGACATGACATCTGCTATAATCCTCCTTGGCATTTAGTGCACACGGCTGAGTGATTATAACAGGTGTCATGTCATGTTTAAAACTGGATTATGCTGGCTTAAACCTGCGAGTGTCTTGCAGCAAACGCAAGTGTGCATGCGGGTGTCAAAAACTCAGCTGCAGACTCATAAATGGTGTTTATTGTTTTAATTAAGGGGGGTATGGCGTCAGCTGCGGTGGACTTTAATCACCCACTCTAAATTCTGTGGGAGAGGAGGATATAAAATAAGAATAAAACACAACAGTGCAGCTCAGGGTCAAAGGTGCTCATTGGGAAAACGTCACCAGGCTATATTATCGTCAGCTGTACAGGCCCGCAGTGTAGGGCTGGGTATCATCACTGATTCCTAAAATCTGTTCGATTCCGATTCACAAGGTCCCGAATCGATTCGATCCACGATTCGCTTCAGTTCGATTCAATTCGATTTGAATCTGGGAAATTTTGCCTCAGACAGTCAGAAATATTATAATTCAGATCAGTACATTTGCATATTTTTGTATCTATAAAAAGGAAGCTGACACTTGCAAGACCTTATTAAAGGTGTAAGCGTCACAGCAGATGCCTTTGTGTAAAAGTAGCTGAAGGTAAAACACAGAAAAACATGAAGGTGATTTTTTTTGGATCTTCTTTTGCTGATGGTTCGGTCAATATTGTTTGGAGAGAGATAAAACTAACAGCTTTAGAATCAGCGCAAAAAGGGCGTAAACACAAAGCGCGGACCCGCCGAAACATCAGAATCAGCGAGCTGTCGGTTTTCAGCCCCGACCGTGGCGGATCCACGCTTTGTGTTTACGTCTTTGTGCAGAATCCGTGTACCTGCTCTCATTTACTGTTTTAGCTGTTTGGTGGTTGTTGAAATTTTGTGAGGTTTAACCTGAGATTCTGGCGTTTTGGGCAAAATAAATTTCTATTAGAAAATCGATTCAGGATTTTAATGAATTGATATCACATTATCCAAGCCAGAATCGATTTAAATCGATCATCAAAACCCACCCCTACCGCAGTGCTGTTTTTCTTCCTGTCGTTGTTTTATTCCCCTCTCAAACTGGAATCATGTGAGAGGAGGAGAATATGTGTTTGTTGTCAGAGTCATTGACGTGTGCAGGCATCTGTGCGTGCGTGCGTGTGTGCCCTCAACAGGCAAAGCAAAAGCTGGTTACTAACTAGGTCAAACTCGCCTGAAAGCAGCCCTGCACGGTGATGCCATGACCAGTTATACATAGTTATACATAACTTTGTAGGACAGTTTTTGCCACACAGCAGACTGAACAAAGATATCATGAGAACTTTTAAATATTTTGGACAAAAGTAGAAAGCAGTGGAAATCAGAAATAAATTGTTGTTTTTGCACATCTCTTCTCCTTAATTGTCGAATAAAGAGGATACAGAACATAACTGGCCATATAGGCTGACATTAAAGACAGACAGTGTAGACATTTATTTTTCTATATAGCAAACAAAGGTGGTGTTGTTATACTAAACGGCTCATTAGGAAATGTACAACTTCCTTAGTTTATCGGTCAAATAAAATGAGGAACATGAGCATCAAAGCAAAGTTTGTGGGCATTTTGCACAAGTGTGTCAGTGCATTCATTTAGAGGTGGTGATTCAAAGTGTAATAATAAACATAATCCATTTCCCACAATGTCTCTGTTGTTTTGCTAGCTAAAATTGCAATGAGCTGAGCATAATAATGTGACTTTTCTTTGGACACACTCGTGGGGGTTATGTAAGGTCAAGTCTGCAGATAATATATCAAAAGTGATCATCCCGGGGCTGTGAGGCATTTAGGTCGGGCTTGAGGAAATAGTTCACACTACAGAGTTGTTTGTTGTTTCGTGTGGTTGTGTAGCATCCTATTGTTTAACAGTTGCCCTACTTATTACAGTGCGCACATCGACGGCACCTGTCTGAGGTACTTAAAGCCCATTGTTTTGTTTGCACTAACACACGATGTGTTTGCTGATGCACTCTGACATTTCTGATGGTTCATTCCTTCTGTCATGTCAGGTCAGACACTGACGTCATATGAGCTTGTCATTTTAAGCATCAGTGCAGATTAAACAGTTGGTGTATCAGATACCGGCAAATGCCTGCAACTAACAGATTAAAGCAAAGGTTTGTTATGGAGACTGATCTTGTGTTGTGAATTTTAATAGTTTACTTCTGGTCCTTTTTATGTGTTTATAACTCAAAGGTGTTGCACTACAAGTTGACTCTAGCAGCTATTTGAGGCTGGCACACTAAGCTAAAGGCTGAAACTAAAGTTCCAAAAGTGAGTCAGTCCCATAGACTCCCTTGTTAAAATCACAGACTATATATAAAAGATGGATATATCTACTTATTATTTAACTGAGAACACCTGCATGCTCGTTAACCTGGTAAAACTTCAGTCACACAGGTCTAGAAGATTCCCACAGTTGCTCATAGTTTGGATGGAAGACGCTGACTTTTCTGCAAACACTAACCAACAGCTGGCCAAGTGATAATGAAACTTCAAAAAGTGCATCACAAATCAGTAATGGAGAACTTTTGCTTTCAGACTAAAATAAAAGCATTTTAATAGGTTCCCTTTTCCCAGTTTCACTATTACCACATGAGTACTTTGCAAGTGGTTGCAGGTACATTAGCATGGAAAGATGCTAACCAACCGAAGCAATCACAAGGAAGGTTTAGTTGCAGCACTTTGCAAAACAGTAGGTAATTTCACAGCAGCAATATAGATAGTTTTTTGTAATGAGAAGAGTCGCCACCTGCTGGTCATCAAAAAGATTTCAGGTTTAAGATGCTTACTTTTCAGTCTTGGAGCTTACTGCCATCTTTTATATACAGTTTATGGTTGTCCAATGTGAGAATGTGGGGATTGACACATTGATGGTGCTTTCAAATGAACTTTATTGGTGTGTTTTTCCAGCACAGCAATGCCTGTATTAGATTGCAGCACTCCTTGGTTTCACAGTCAGATCTTCCCTCTTCACCTTTGACATCTAATGCAAATGATGAGAACTAAAAAAAGCTCCAGAAACAGGACTTTCACCATGATTCTGTATCCATCACGTTAGTCTGCAGGTTTAAAACGCTTCTGCATTTACTTCTTTTTTCAGACCCAGTGGCTACATCCAACTTTTATATACAATCTACATTCTGATTCAAATTTCATGGTGATCCATCTAAAATTTCATTCAAAATAACAAATATAAGGCTATATGGTGGCCCCCGGGGAAAGTGAGTAGGATGTATTCACTGGATGATGAATGTCTGTAAAAACTTTTCATGACAGTTCATCCAAAAGTTGTTTTTTTTACCTACTGCGCAAAGCTATTTGTGTAGTTTTATATAACATTTCATTTGAATACCCGAAAGAAAGGAAATAAACTAAAATCAATTAAACCAGCTTAGAAGACCCTGCAAAAAGGGATTATCTCCCGTGGCTGTGGACACATTAATGTCATTAATGTGGTTTACGTCTACAGATATGACATGCGTAATCATGTTTTAATATGCTTTCATAATTGGGCCAAGAGAGATTAAATTATTCAGTTTAGGGTAAAAATATGAAAGCAGCAAAGGGATCTGTCAAAAGATTTCCATGTGGCATATTGAAAAAAAGAGAAAGAACGAAAGCTGCTGATTAAAATCTCTTTGTGTAAGAGCTGCTGCTGTGCTGGCGTCAGAAGCAGCTGATGTCACCTCTAAAGCTAACCACTGTCTCCCCACCACACCCCAACCCCCTCTCCAGCACATCCAGAGAGACTGCATCACCGGGCCTGATGATCGCCCTTCTCCCTGGGGGGGCACCTCACTGAGTGACTAATGACCTCCTCCGACAGGTACATCTAACTGGCCCTGTATTTTTGTGCTAGACAAAGGCAGATACAACACCTGATGTATTGCAATATTGCCGCAGTCCCAGGTGCTCGACAGTCTGTTGCAGACAAAGTCTTGTGTCAGGCAGACAAATAGACAGAATAGTGACAGAGCACAGAAGAGCACACAGCCCGACATAACGAGCTAAGAAACGTACTACAGCATGACGGATGCTCTGAAGAACAGATGGTGTAACAGTGTGCGTAGCAATAAAGCATACATCCTCTCTGCAGTGCCACAGTGAATCACATAAAACCACATGGCTTTCCACGCACACCTCAAAGTATGAGGGACTAATGTAGGAGGAAGTAAGAACTGTCAGAGGGAAGAAACATCACTCCGATGCTCTGGAAGCAGGCGGTTGATTTGGCTCTAGCATGTGCGACTCTAAGATAAGACAAAGAATGAAAGAAAGGGCGGTAAAAAAACAAACAAACCCAAAACTGTTATATTCAAAGTCAGAGAGCTGAATTTTTTTTATTTTTTTTACCAGAGTGGAATTAAGATGTCTTTCGAACCTTAAAAGATTAATAGAAAGCTTTTAGAGTGCTTCATTTATTATATTTATGCCAGATTTTCTGTTCCGTCAATAATCCTCGACTCCTACAAGAGCCTCCTTAATTCACAAAATAAAGGATGCACAGATATTTACAAAGAAAATTAAGAAAGAGTGCCGTTACATTTGAGTGCATGCACTTAATAAGGCTCTTTCTGAACTGATTTGAAGTTGTGATTTGTTCCATATATCTGGATTTATTGGTGATTTAGCGGAATTAGTTAAAAAAGTTACTGCGACTTAGTGTGGGAGGAAAAATGGTTGGGCTTTTATTCAGAAACAAATAGATAATGTTGTTATGTTAACTCAGAGTGTGCAAAGATTGATATGGCTATTACATATGCAACACCAAAGTGTGTGTGTGTGTGTGTGTGTGTGTGTGTGTGTGTGTGTGTGTGTGTGTGTGTGTGTGTGTGTGTGTGTGTGTGTTAAAAACCCAACTATACTGGCTACATAAAACAGGAAGTCTTATTTTTATGTATGAAACCAACCTTTTGCCAATTAGTGTTAATAATTAATTTCCATCCCAGTGAAAACTACTGCAGCAGTAACTCCTCTGTTGTTTTTATTGTTGTTGTTGTTGTTGTTGTTGTGTTTCCAAACTTCAGCACGGCACATGAAATTTAATATGACACTCATAAATATAAAGCACTGACCTATTAACTTCAGCCTTAATGTCAGGATGTTTTTCACAGTGAAAGTCTGCATTGAAGTCTTCAAATGTCATCAACCGAGTAAAATCCATCCACTGTGGAAGGCTAAATTGGATTAGGGATGTCAGAAGGACAAATAATAACCATGATGCCGCTTGTGTTTCTGGGAATGATGCTTTGTTTGTGAATGACTTGATCCAAAAAGTAAATTTTTCGGGTAAAGGAGCAGAATCACTTCAGGTTCTCCAGTAATGTTCTTTAGTCCGTAGCAAGCAAATAAGCAACAATAAACCCATTTACAGAGGAAGTCATTCAAATCACCGATGTGTTGTTTTGGAGGTGATTCGTTGCCTATGTGATCGAGTTTATTGCAGCGAACCCTGAGGCCCTTTTTTCCTCTGAGTTGATGTAGTCAGGGGTTAGTAACACATAATCAGTGGCCTGCTGGAAGCACTTGTTGACATCTTTTTTTTTACAGTTTACAAAGTGCGGCAGTCCTGCATTATGAATATGTGTGTAATATATGTACGAGACACTTTCACGAGGAAACATGTTTCCCGATTCACTCCCTGAACTCCCTGCAGTGAAAACTGGCTTTGATTCACTGTTCAGACTGCTGAAAATTTTAAATTTTTTGTAGATCTTTAAAAAAAATATTAAGAATTTTAATCAAAGTTTCATGCGTTTGTCAAAGAGACAGCACTTCTGGGTCCAGAAGATGGAGCTCATGATAGAAGCGCAGAGAAAGAGAACAGTTAGTAGTTTCAGATATTCATAGAAATTGTAATTGTCAATCCTAAACTTTGCAAACTTTACTTTTTCGCTGTCATGTTTATCACTCTCCAGTCCTCTCTGCTTCACTGTGTAAGATCCACCTCCGTATGTCAGCCTACTGAATGACTGTTATATAAGTTGATATCATAGGTGGACACTGTGCCAGTGTATTTCCACATCTCTGTTTTTTAATTATTGCCTTTACATAACAGCTAAATGTCCTGTAAATATCCTGCATATTTTTTCTCTTTTGAAAGGAAAAATCACCCTTTTTGAAAAAGGCTTCTCTTGTTTTGTTCCGAGCACATCTGGAGTGAATTTGACACAAATAAAGTGTGTGTGGGGAGGAAGGAAAGACGTTTTGAATTTTGAAAAATAAATCAAAGTAAAATATTTTCCATCTCAGCTGTTATCTGGCATACTAAGTGTAGCCAGTTGGCTCATTATTCAGTCTGGAGGCTATGTGGCTATGATGCTGTCCAGTCTGAGGCAGGGAGGGGACGAGGCAGGACGAACCTGAAGTCTTTGGGGAGGGATCTTTACTTTTACTTTTAATGGAGCATTTATACATCATGTAGTACTAGTTTATTATTACTAAAAAGTAAAAGATCTGAATAATCTATAGTTGTTGAATTCTGCATATGTGAAACCTGCTGCAATATATCAGCCACATACAAAACAGCTTTATTTCCTCATAATGTTATTGCAGGTTTTGAATGCGATTGTGAAGTAAAATATGCGAACAAACTGATGAAACTCTAAGAGGTCAAGAGAAGGTTACATATTTTTCACTCATGCATGAAAATCAAATGAAGAATATGTACCAGTTTTTGAAAAATGCAAACTTGTCTGGACCACATGACTCGGGTTTTGGTGGCGGCAAATGCTGTGTTTACATTTGTGCATTTAAAGGTAAGGCTGCGGTCTCTCTGGTGTAAACAGCAGTTATTTATGCAAATAAAGACACAAGCTATTTTTGTGAAACTTGTGACACCTATATGAGGCAGATTAAGCCTCACAAGGGGCAGTATGATCACTATTATTCATAAGTAATGGCACTGTGGTCAGCAACAAACA
>NW_005187591.1:360333-364047 GCF_000239375.1 Pundamilia nyererei
TGCCGTTGCATGTAACTACCTCCTCTAAATTTATAATATGTTCAGAAAGTATTGCTGTTCTCCTGTAGTATTGATTAAGTATAGATTATAAATTAAAACATTTAAATCATGACAGTTCAGGGGCCAACTTTAAGCAGCAAAAGTCAGGCCACAAGCTTCAAGATAAGCACAGTAACTTACTGTGAAGTTTAGAGAAACTGTAGAACTTTATTTTTGTGTGATAGACTCTCTCATTCCCAGGTATGAGAGCTAATCCACATGCTGTTTACCCAAGTGGTACCTAACACCTTTGCGTCATCCGTCTTTCATGTGGAGTTGACTCAGAGGTGGGTTATCAGACGTCAGCAAGCAATCCGTTGTACACCTGCAACACCGGAGAAGAAATGTGCAAAGGGGGAGGCTAGGAAGACCATACCAGCACGTACAATGCCTTATCTCATCAGTAGGACAATGGCTCATTTACGTGGTCTAATCTGTCAGAGCTGAGGTGGTTTTTGAATCAACTCAGCAAAGTGATCAATATGGATGTAAAAGCAGCGCTAAGTGGACGGGGCTGAGGTTGGGTTTTAGGCCACTCTGTCTAATCTGAGCAAACAGACAGTAGTCGGGTGGGATATTGACCCAGGCTGATAAGATATCAACAGACATTCCAGTGTAGATGTGTAGTGAAGGTCAGCGTCAGAGATCAAGACACAGGAGCGGGCAGTGAGTCCATAAATTCACACCGGAGTGACGCATGAAAAGACAAAGAGATAACTCATTAAAATGACTTGACGTTCACCAGAACTGGATGTGATTCACCCACAAAAACAAGGAAAAGCACTTCAGTGATTCATGTTTAACTTTAATCGGCAAGGAAATGTTTTTCTTTGTTCACCTAACGCCAAAGCTTTGTTCCACTATAGTCCAAATAGTTTACATGATACTCAAACAGAAAGGGCAATCTAAACGTGCCAGCTGAAATGTTTCTAATCTTATGTACCTAGAGATTAACTGACCTCTGGCACCTGGTTCCACCTCGTAAGCAATTCAACTTGTACTGTAAATCTGCTTTATTGGTATCATACTGGGAAAATAATAAAAGCACCCAGGTGTACCAAAAATAAACACAGGGAAACTCAGACTTTCCCGACCATATATTAGGTACGCTGTTAAACTGCTCGTTAGCACAAATATCCAATCAGCCAATCGCATGGCAGCAACTCAGTGTTTTTAGGCATGTAGACATGATCAAAGTGGGCATCAGAAAGGGAAAGAACAGTCAGCTGAGACACAGGTTGCATCAGCTGACCTCAATAGGTCACAGGATAGGGTGATAAGGTCACACGTGGGTTTCACCCAAAACCTCTGGTGGTAATGACCCATGCTTTTTTCACACCTGCTTCATATGATGAGTCACTTGATTAATAGTGGGTCAATGACCGTCTTAAGGGACAACCCCCCACTAGTGTTTAAATACCTGGGACTCGCCACCGGGTGGTTTTAGAACTGAAGAAGCCTCACGGATGAGAGGTGAAACGTCGTCACACTTTTTTTCCGAACTCACAAGATCTGAATGACTAAGAACCTACACAGTCAAGCTGTTGTGTTCTTGTTGTGTGCTACTGTTGTTGTTTTAATGTGCAATAAACAACTTGTTCTTTGGTTTTACATTACATTAGGATTTATTAGAACACTCGCCTCTAAAAGTTTTACTATGCCCCTTCTTAATAGACTATAAGCCAATGTAGAACTGGAAGTGCACTCCGCTTCTTCACTGACAGCCACAAGAATGTCATGGGGCAAAATGTTTTGTTTTTAAACACTCATTTTAATATTAATATGAGAATTTATAAAGATAATAAAAACAGGAAAAGCTGTATTAACAGCACTAGTATTGCTTTCTTAGAGCTTGTGCAATAGTAGAGAAACATCACAGTTAAAGCTAAGCTAGTGTTTTTCCGCACTCATGTGGATGAATATCTCCGTCATTACCGTAAATCTTGACACAGGATTGCAAACAGTGACGAAATATGTTTAATAAAGGCATATTTGAGGTTTGCGGTTGTTCCTTTTGTAATGTAAAGTAGCATCCCTTTGTTGTGGTGCAGTCATTACACTGATCCATCACTTTCATGCTCACTTACACAGCTGCATGCAACTATAGCTGTTTGCAGGCCATAATCATCAGGAGTGTCCAGAATTATACATTCTAAAGTGTCATATTTGACATTGCACAATGGCGCACACGGTGCTCTACAAAAGGCAGAGGATCTGATGCCAACTAACAGCTGAATCACTAGTTTAATCATTAGAGCACATTGATCTGGCCTTGTTGCATTTAGTTTCATCCGTTTACTCCCTTGCTTAGTCACAAAGGACAAGGACTGGCTGTACACTCGGGGAATATGAGTCCATCAGTTGGGAAATATATACAAAATACTTGCTAAAACTACCATAAAGTATTTCTGTTGATCTAGAACACAAGTGCAGTAATCCAGATTGCTGTAAATATTGTTTACACGGTTACATTAAAATCATCAAATTCAAATAAAACCACCTAAATAACTTAACTTAAATCTAGGGATGAATGTTTTAAAAACACACTAATGCAGTCTTGAGCTACGGGCAATACTGAAACAGGATTCTACTCCACAGTATTTCTCCTCTTTATCTTTCTATTGTGGAGTTTGCGTGTTCTCCGTGTGCCTGCATGGGTTCTCTGCAGGTGCTCCAGCTTCCTCCCACAGCCCAAAGACATGCATGTTAGATGGTTGTTCTAAACTACTGACTGTGGGTGTGAATATGTAAGTGAATGAAGTCTTTCTCTCTGTGTGAGGCCTGTGATAGACTGTCCAAGGTGTACTCTACCTTTCTCCCTATGACAGCCGGAATAGTCTCCAGCTCTTCAGCTCTCCTGTGATAAGCATTGTATTGGATAAGCAGTGAAAAAAAGTAACGAATGGATGCAAAGTCCCTAAATCCTTTATAAAGTATTTGTTACATCTATACACAAACATGTTTATTACCTGCCTTAATATGATCCACACTGTGGCCAGCTTCGGTAACATAAAACTCCTCTTTGTGAACATAAGCGTGTGCATGGACAGTAGTGTATTCTCTCATCCATGTTCATTAATGTGTGTCTATGTGTTATACGCTGTGTTATTTCAGGAAAGGGAGGAGGGACATTACTAGAACAGGGAGTGGTTGTACTTGCAAAGTAACCCCTCGCTGATCAGAATGCGACTTACTGTTGCTTTCTGTCACACTGATTAATGTCCACATGAACGCTGACCCTGATGTCACTTGTTAAAGGGCTCTTAATAAGGAGGTGATCTGGGGAAACTGGGTAATGAAGTGTGGACCAGAGCATGGTAAATGGCTAAAGTGGAGCATGACATCATCGCAGTGATATCAGGGTGACGCACATCACAAAGCTTCATTAAAATTCCCCTCATTCCAAAGCTTTTCTCATGAGTGAAAACAGCTCTGGAGCTTGGTGCTGCATGCTGGGACAGGCTCCGTGGAGTCTACATGGCAGCACTAAAAGCTGGAAAACAGCACTATTCGGTAATGGCCAGTTAATAAACACATTTAGTAATCGCTGAGTAGACCTATGTCTGTTTCAGACATCGGTTCCACTTCAGCTGAAAGGCAAATGTTGCACATCTACTTTTTGTCCTTTGGATAGAAATAGATGCTGATTATTGTATTATTGTAGCTGTGAATATT
>NW_005187591.1:364067-365152 GCF_000239375.1 Pundamilia nyererei
TTATTATTATTATTATTATTATTATTATTATTATTATTATTATAGTTACAAATTGTGAATATTTACTGACCTGGTGCTCTAAAGTAAAGGGATAAACTGGCATAGATATATTGAACAACCATAATGCTCTTTATGTGGTTCAGGATTGTCATAAACATGACATCATGCGATAAACCTAGTGCGCTGTGGTCTATAGCTCCCCCCAGTGTGCGGAATAATACTTCAGAAACAAGCCCAAATGATTTGCAGTATATGGAGGAAGCACATGCCCTGTGTTTGTGTAGACAATAAAAAGCTGTATGGGTTTTGAAAGGATAATAATTATAATGCTAATAACATTAAAACATGTTTTTGTTTACTTGTTTGTTTGTTTTAAACTAAGTGTGTTGGTAGCTGTTTGTACCTGTTAACAGCTGTCAGCGCTGTGCCTGCATGTATAAGTTGTTGTTATATGCTGCCATCTAGTGGTACAGAGTAAATATGTGATAAGTCTTCTTTCTTTTTCTTTTTCTTTTTGCCATTTCAGTGATATATTTACCTAAATTCTAACGTTAGACGTAAACTATTTTGGATGCAGCTTCTTTAAAGGTTGTGGTGGGTGGCTATAATCATTTTGTACTTATTCCTATAGTTTAAAACTATACTATAATATAGTATTTTATTTTCATCTGGGCCACCCTCACTTACAGACTGAATTAATGAAAAAGCACTAACTATTAAAGGCTGGCAAAGAGTAGTGTTGGATCTCGTGCCATTGGAATATCTTACAAGGTGTGGAAACCATACTTGAAGTATGTGGATCCTCATGTCTCTAATATTATGCTACAAGGATTCTCTTGAGTGTTCAAACTGCATTTTACTACTGGGACCACAGGTATTGTACTGTATTGTATTTCTTTTTTCTTTTTTTGGTGGATCTGGGCTGGTGTTTTGTTTTGTGTTTAGTTTTTGGTTTGTTTGTTTGTTTTGTTTTTTATTGCTCTCAACTGTACACTATATTATGTTATGTAATTATGGATTGTTTGTGAAAATGAAAAAACTAAAAAATATATTGTATTCATAATAATAATAATAATAATAATAAT
>NW_005187591.1:366322-390995 GCF_000239375.1 Pundamilia nyererei
TACTAGAACTAATAATGCTTAAAAATAAAATGAAATATACAGCTTTAAAGGAAATCATTTGTTTCAGTCATTTTTGTCAACACAAAATGCATCTGTTGGGCTGTCACCATGATACTGGATTAATTGTTTGATCTGTCTATTTGTTGATGAATTATGCCACATAATCTATATAAGAAAACCTACTGGAAATTTAGTGACACTAAACAGAACTGAGAAAATAAAGTGTGGCACTGAACTCTTCCACACCCTTCAAATCTGAACCACTCATCCCAAAACTGTATGGCCATTTCATTCCAACCATGAGACAAAATTACGTTGGAAAAAAGCATTATCCTCCTCAGTGCTGCACTGTAAATATAACTGATGTTAAATACTATAATAACGTGCACTGAAAGCTCTTGTGCTAATTATAGCATGGACTCTCCTACATTTGCCTCACAGTGGTTTGGTCCATTGCCAGTCATTCACCAGAGCCCTTGAGCAGAAAGGGAAGGGAATTAGATAGAAATAGTTCCTGTAGGTGCTCAGCAGGAAATTCAGGAAATGAACAGAGTTGTGATTTATTTGTAACTCTTAGTAGTAAATAAATCCACAGTGATATTCACATTTAATTACATCTATTTACGTGTTAACTATTTGAAAATAAGTAAGAACAACTAGCCTCACTTGACCTCATAATGTGTGTTACCATGGATTAAAGCATGGTGCTGGGTTTTTTTTGGTGGGGGTGGGGGGGAGGTGATCAATAGCTGTCACACAATGACAGGAAAGGATTGTGGGAACAACAACCCTCCTCACCCACCAAGATATTTTAGTCCCATCCACAGTTTGGCAGGCCAACGGGATTCTGGCCCCTCGTGCATGTCGTGCTCTGATTTATGCTGATGAACTTTGGTAGGAGTCACAGCGTCCCTTTGTGTAAATATAACTGCTATAAATGTTCATTTGTCCTTCTGTCAGTTGAACACCAAGAGGAGTAGAGAAGTTTTTAAGAAGGTAACTGGTTTTTAAGTCCTTATTATTGCTTAATTTATTTTAAGATATTTCCTGAAAGTGTGCTCATTTCTCCTGTGGGAAACAATGAAATCATCTTATTTATCTTATCTTATCCATTATTGATATATTGTGATGGATACTAATAATTTATTTCAAGACTGATTCATTTCTGCCTACCCGTTTTTTGTCCATTGTGCTTTAACTAATCCAGTGACTCAGATATACAGAAGGTGGCATAGAGGTGACTGTCAGTGATTGTGAACTGACTGGATAATAAATTCAGTACATTAACGTGATGATAAGTGTGTTAGAGAATATATTCTATACTGTGAATAATAATATAAACATGAAATATTTCAATTTAAAACAACTCTAATATCAGTGATTTGCAGGCGAAAGACATTCACTGGCTGACATGCAGAGATATGTGCTATTATAACTCATCACATCTACTACAGGTAGCATTAAAACACAATAGGAATGTCAACAGCGATGTTCCTAACCCCCCAAAATAATGCCTATGTATATAATTTATATTTTTGGTTTTTTTGGAGAGTTATATGTTTATGTACTATTTGTTTTTTCACGCTGCACTCAGTCATCACAAAAAATGCATTAAGAAAATCTCAGATAACTGAGAAAAATGAATGATATGTGTCCTTTCTCCCATTGTTGTCCTCTTATAGTCTCCACCCTTGTTTACTGAGCTGCGTGGGGATGATCTGCTCACTCAGAAATATGAGTGTGTATGTACAGACACAGAGGGGGAAAATATAGTTTGCATAAAGCATTTGACCTTGACTTTCATTGTTACTGCCAAAAATCAAAGTAGACCTTGAAAAAAAAAATCATGAAATCATATCTAGTAATATATCATATGACAGAGAAACTGTATAACACAGCTTTTATTTTTTCACCAAAACAGACTGATGTCAGCAGGCTGTACTAAAAAACATCATAAAACATCAAAGTTTTAGTATAGCCCTTGCTCTTAAGTGGGAGTTAAGCTCTCTGAGTGCTCTTGTTGATACAGTCCACCATGTATTCTCCCACTGTACATTATTAAACAAGGAAGTCCAGAGGTGTTCAGAAGGAAAGGTCCTAAGTTATCTAATTGGATTCTTATTATGTATTTTTTTTTCAACATTTCGTTTTCAACACATAGCTGAAAAATTGAACATCAGAGTTTCATAACATTATAAGAACACCTTTTTGGGATATCATCAATCTTCCGTAGAAAGTAATTACAGGCTCCTGGTCTAACGTAAAATCTGGCACTCGACAGTGACCAGAGAGGAAAGCGGGGAAATCGGGAATGTGACGTCCAGTCCGCAGTTTGCGGCTCTCTCAGCGGTTCTCGGGTTTCAGCTCGGCGCGTGCTCTACGCCTCCTGCTTTGTGTTGTCAGGCAGAGAAAGACGCGCCATTCAGGGTGGCGTGTGTCCTCGTGCACGGTCGCAGAGTCGGCGCGGAGGACTGAATCACATCTGGTTAATTTACTCTCTCCTCTTAAATAGTCGACTAATATTTATAATTTCGTTACCATGTCGGTGGGAGTGGAGTCTGGATTCTCAAGCGAGGAGGTCTTAAACAGCCGCTTCCCTCTCCATCGGGCTTGCAGGGATGGAGACGTCGGTGCCTTGTGCTCCCTCCTTCAGTGCACATCAAACCCGGCCGACCTCACGGTGGAGGACACTTTCTACGGCTGGACGCCCATACATTGGGCTGCTCACTTCGGAAAGGTATCGCTTCTGTCCGCCCGGGTTTTAGTTAATGGATATTTTTTTTTGGCGAAATGTTATCCAGAAGGAGCGTCGTCGCTCTTCGACATCATGAGGCTCGTCTCGGCCATTTCCTGATGTTTCCATTAACTGTTAGCTGATGAGACGAAGAAGCAGCTGTCCCTGAGTGCAGGCAGACAATAGACCGTTGAAGTTAAAGCGATACTTTTTAAAGCTAGTTTTCAATGAATTGTATTAGTATGCGCAAAATTGTAGGTACGTTTTTAC
Source organism: Pundamilia nyererei (assembly GCF_000239375.1). Lineage (NCBI taxonomy): Eukaryota > Metazoa > Chordata > Actinopteri > Cichliformes > Cichlidae > Pundamilia > Pundamilia nyererei. The sequence goes on from NW_005187591.1 coordinate 369,327, forward strand.
CTAGTGTTGAACAAGAACCCTGTTAATATTAACTAATGGCTTTAGGCGATAGGTTTAACACGAAATTCTAGCATTACAAGAGCCACAAATGTTAGCTAACGAGCAGTTAGTTAAATTGGATGTAGCCTCGCGGACTGTAGCAGGTTTGCGGCTAAAAAGGGCGGTTATTCAAACTGCTTTCAAGCCAACTCCCGGCGCTAATGACTCATTTTTAATGAAGCGTTTGAGTATAAAAATACTCGTGGTAAGACTTGTTTAACAAACTGCACATTAGAAAAGAATAGGCCTCACGTTTGTACAGAGACTGGATTCATACCCCGAGGCAAAGCTTTGATAATTGTGCCTCGAAAACCCAGTCAGCCCACATAGGAGCGCTTCATTTTTGCCCTTTTTCGGCTGCTGTAACACACTTGTCTGTACCTGCCCTGTCTCAGAATGCAGGTAATGGGCCTGTCTGACTGTATGTGCATTGCACTTGTGTCTTCACAGCTCGATTGTGTGATGCGTCTGGTTCAGGTGGGCTGTGGTGTGAACGCGGTAACCTCCAGGTTTGCACAGACGCCCACTCACATTGCTGCTTTTGGGGGCCACCCTGAGTGTTTGTTATGGTTGCTTCAAGCTGGTGCAGATATTAACAAACAGGTACGATATCAGACCCACTCTCATCCTTTTTCACAGAGTTTCCTGAAGTGACATGTAGACTGCATTTGTTACAAAGTGGGACAAGAGGAAAACATAATAAAAAAAAAAAAGGGACAATGGTTTTTATGTGAAATGAAAAGGAAGCAGGGGAGGGGGCGAGTGAAAGGAGCGTGAGGGGTTGAGCTCAGATAATCCCATTGAATAGGATAATTCTAATTTGGGGTCACGGCCCTAGCAGTGTTGCTGCTCACTCCTCCATTTGTCCCACCAATGCCCTCACATTCCATTTTATTTATTTATTTCTTCACCATATTTCCCGAAGCAGCCACTGTCAGACTGTTGAGTGCCTCACTCATCCGTCTTTTCCTCTCCGTGGGATTTCATACACAGACAGGCTCATGCGCTGAGGCTATATTTTATGCTCCACTGCACTACTGAGAGGAATCAGATTAGTGGGGCACAGTGACATAACATATTGTCGTAATCAGGAACCACATTGCTTTGCAACTCCCATTGAATCTGCTTAGCGTCTGTGGAAATAAACACAAGGGAAAGTTCTCAGATTTGCGGACCTTTTCCTCTTGAGTGTGTAGCCTTTTAACTTTCCTGGGATTGGGCAGTAGGAAAGTGTGATATTTGAGTGCAGCCTACGTTGCATTGTGGTTGGAGAAAGCTGCCTCACTTCTCTTCCCCCCCCCCTCCTCTTTCCTCTGCTGCACTCTTACTAATGTGCAACTGTAAATGTGTGTGGGCGGCAGTAATGTCTGGGTGAAAAGTTCAGGCTCTGCCCTGCAGCGTTACACCCTTTTATAATATCCAGTATGTGCTTAGGATGCAGTAATATGTGATACATTTGATAAATACTTAATTGGTAATGTCTGTCTGATACATTCTATATATAACTGCGGTCTCTTGTCATCACTCAGGACTATGTGGGCGAGACGCCCATCCACAAGGCTGCTCGCGCGGGCAGCCTGGAGTGTATCAACACTCTCTTGATTCAGGGAGCGAAAGCTGAGTAAGTCCTGTGATCAGTCCTGTGTCATCATTTCTTTTCCTCTGTACTATCCAGCAACTTAGTTACACCTTTACAAGGGATCGCCACCAAACTCACATCAGTACAGTTGTTAAGTCTAAATGTTTTATTCAGTTTCTTCAAAGCTGCAAATATGTGATCTGCAAAATTAACAGTGCAGGTCTTAAACATAAATTTGTAGAAGGTGCAGAATGTAATTACTAAGATTAAAATTTTTGATATTATATTAGCTCCAGCCAAAAGGAATGCTGCTCTAGAAGCGGTTACTTTACTTTAAATCAGTTCAGGTTGTGTCTGTATATAACTTTAAACAAGATTTGAGCAAAGGACTGAATTAGTCATTTAGCTCAACAAAATAAAATCATCTTTGTTTTATTGTTCATGGGTTCATTAAAAATGTACATCAGACAACTGTGTAGACAATTACATCCTTGAAAATGTTTTTAGAAGTTCTAGAGATGCATTTTGTGAAACGGTAATAATATAGCAAAGTTAGCTTGCTTGACATGTTAAACATTAACAGAATTGGTGGCGCTTCCTTGAAAATGTGACACATTTTGTTAATCCTTAAAAATTGTTGTTTTTCATTGCAACAATTCGCATTAAGTTGCTCTCTGTGTGTAACATTATCAGATAAGACATATTCCACAAGTGCCTGCTTGTGTACTTGAATAAGCAGACGTTTATTACCTTTATAGTCTGCTACACTTTATGTGTGTTACAGTAAAAGTTGATTATTAACTCTGCACGGCGTCTTTCATCTAGATGGCTGACTTTTTCAATCCAGCACGATTATTACACAAACATGAGGGCAACTTAATGTAAAGGTTGATAAACTGTTTAATTAGTAGACCATGTTGCATGATCTCTGTTAAATCTAGAGTGTGGTTTTCTTTGTTAACATTTGTTTTAAAGATTTGTGTCTTAAATACACAGCTTAACTGGGTGACCAAATGCACATTGCTTTTTTATCTGAATACCTCTTTACTGTCATTGTGGAAAAGCTGTAAGGTGTTGCATTGAATGAAAATGCATTGATTAGGTGGCCGTGTTTGGAAATGCAAAATTTTTTTATTTTTTTAAAGTTTTTGCAAGATTGTTTTGGCTGCTTTCATGTCCACCTTTTTCAAGGATCATTAAAATTAACAATAATATCTGCATTGAGCAGATAACAGAGTTAGATATAATAGATCTTGCACGATAAATTTAGCTTATTATTTTAGGAGGTAGACATAATCTCCTCTTGTAGTAATGATCAGTCACACCTTTACAGTTGTTTTGCCAACATACCCATTTATAGAAAACATTGTTATCACTGATGTTCGATCTGACACATGAACAAAGAAGTGAGGCAAGACTCACTTTTCCTGTTTGTTAAATTTAGCTTCAAGACCAGCAGGACTTGAAATAACAACAGCTATATCGTTAGATCATAGCTGTTACTTTCCTAAAGGTCATGTGAATAAGCCTAATGAATTAGGCACCCAGTTTACATACTCACAGCTTACCTGTGTTATCCAGCTGTAAAACAAACAAAACAAAACAAAAAGCCTTGAGTTGCTTCTCACTAAAGTAGGTTACCGGGTTTGTAAGTAGCTTTTTAATGCACAAAGAAATTAAAAGTTGCTGCTTACTTTAGTCTTAGGAGTTTAGATGTTAGACTCAACATGTTTTATTTGTTTTTGTTTTTCAATTATGAAGTCTTGCAGCTTCATTTTCTGCAACATACTGCCTGCCTTTTCTTTGTGATCCCATTAGAGAACAGAAACCCCAAGCTACCAAGGAGTTTATATGTATGTTAATTTTTTTGTAGTCTAATAAATCTTTGTGCACCAAAAGCTCTCTGTAAAGAAGGTAAATCCCACCATGAAGCAGTAAAAGTGAGCTTTAGGTATAACCATGACAATACTGAACATAATCTGAGAGCAGTGCTGACTTTGGGCCTTGTTTCAGTAAAGGAATGCAAACAGTGCTCACACGCCTTTTCAAAAGGTCTTAGAGACACACACACCATGCATAATCTGTTCCGCATAGTTTCACAGAGTGCGTGTCCCAGAGTCATAAAAAACACTCGATGGAAATTAAAAACACTTCATTTTCTCCTTGTATAAACACCCTGGTTGCTACGGTTGCCTTGGCAAATTAAATCCACTGCTTTCATGCAGAGAAGCTCAGCAGTGGTTCACGCAGTGTGCATTTGGTTATCAGCTGATGAGTATTATATTTTTTGATGAAAATGATATGTGATTTTTTTGTTTTGTTTTGTTTTTCTCCCTGCAGATCACAGATATTTAGTTTAGTTTATTATCAAGTTTGTTTGTTTTTCATTTTATTTAACTTATGACTCAGAAATGTAGCGGGGGCGCAGCTGGAGGGAAGACTAAGGCACAGCAGGTGGGACTGGGGCTCATGACAAAATAACAAATTTCAGCATCAAAGGGCTTTCAAACATCTGCTAACAAAATATTCCAATGCTAACAAAGGTTGACAAAGAAAATAGTCTGCTGTCATGTGCAGTAAAGATTTGGTGGCAAGGCAGCAAATGAACCTTGACGTGATAATTATTCAGGCAATCAGTCGTTGGTAGCACTCATGGTGCATTATATCTGATGCATAAGAGAGAAAATATTTTGCTGGGAAAAGATTTTTGTTTATGCAGTTTATACTATAATAATACAACTCTGCAATACATAGTAGTCTACATCATATACTACTATATGAACTAAGTTGTGTTCTTATGCTTTTAGTTTTTATACCCTAATTTTTAGTTGTTTAATTCAAAATATGTGTAATATACAAAGTCTAAAATACTGTGTTGATAATCTTCTAATTTGAATCTGTTAGTCAGGACAAATAGCTCTAAATCCACTCATTTAGAGCTTTTGTAATTTTTTATTATAAATGCTGTTATTGAAGTCAAAGTTTCTGCATTTTCTTTTTGGAAGTTAGCTTGAACATTGAGTCTACTCTTTGAGATCTATTACTTGAACATCCATCTCCATGTCACATTTCTTTCATGTCAGATTAAAGCTCCGTGATAGGCATCTAAACACTTCCTTTGCCCTCCGGTCCACTCACTGCATTATGGGAGCGAAGCTTCAATAACAAGCACGTTTTTACTGTGGAGTGTTTTGTACAGGATCTAAGGCAGTAAAATGGATTTAGTGGATTATGAATGGTTTATTCTTAATGGAAGCTCACATCAACATTACCATGGTTGTAAAAGAAAAGCAATGCCTCCAAATATTTTCACAGAAGCCTTTGAGAGTACGTTTTTACAGCAAAGCGGCTAAATTATATTTCACGCAAACAGGATGTCCTTGTCACATTGATTATATGAACAGTGAATGAATGAATGAGTTTTATTCAGTCGCTTAAATCTACATTTTTCATTGAGGATTTTCCTCAGTGGGCTGTTCATCTTCTTGGCTTTGTTTTATGCTTGCTTTGTATTACATCCTCTTGAACACACTTGTCATCTGAGATTTCCTTTTCAACGGGGAGAAGTAATTCATAAATGATAAAACTGTAAGCTTTGACTATATGTCAGAGCATTTTGCAGCTTTGACTGTTTCTGCTTATCTTCACATTTTCCATGTGGAAGAAAGAAGAAACACAAGAAGAGTGTGATGTACTCATTTGATTCATTAGAAGGAAGTGCTCTTGAAAGGCTTGAATTATGTATGAAATACTTTCATTCCTTTGGCCGTCACCTACAGATGCTTTTATGCACCTTTCTTTTTTTTTTTTCTTTTTTTAAATGAGTGGGAACAACATTAAGTCCACCTAAACCTGAGGTTTGTGTTATTTTACTCAGTGGTGTCATGGTTGGATACAACTTGGGTCCTTCTTGAAGCATGCCTTGACGCTCAGCAGGCATTTTGGCAACACCTCTGTGCAAGCGTTTCTGCTTTAGTCTAAAAGATTGGGTTGACAGTCATAACTTTTACATAATTCCTTACTGGAACATAAAAACGATTAAATAAAACTCTTCAAAACTTTCCCCAGTGTCACAGTTCATCATGGTTTTATTTGTAGCTCTGTCCCGAGTGCTGACAGGATCAACATCTTTGGCTGTTTGCGCCAAGTCACTTGAACGAACGCCATCTTAAATCCTATTCTAAATACACTACCAAGAAAAATGATAAGGACATCTATAAAGTACTCGTAGAACCACTCATAAAGTAGATATATGGTAACTAAATAAATCGGACCCAGCTTTATAAATATGAGCTTTACTTTTTGAAATCCAGTATTTAATTAGAATCATAAAACCAATGCTCTGATTTTGCTCTAGAACGCTAAAATAAACTTAGCACTAAAACTATATAGACTTTTTGGGGGGTAGATTTCTAAGAAATTCTTTTTTGTCATGAGCCTCAAACTGTAAAGGTGGTCCAGTAGCAAACTAGCAGCAGGTAGGCCAGTGCTTAGAGGCTGCCGGTGATGAGCGTAGTGCAGGCATGCTTAGAGCAGCTGAGTGAGATGGGTTAGATTTGCATAACATCATGTACTGAACTGTCTAATGCTAACATCATCCTGTTGCAATGGTTATTCACTGTCATTTCACTGTACCAAATATTTTACGTTATACACAGAAATGTTTTCTTTTGTATGTCACAGTATTAACCCTATACAATATCATAGTCTGTTTTGACTTCTAATCTTTGTCACCTTTTCCTTTATGAAAGTGACAATAAGTTTACAAAAAAAGTTTTCTATACTGTTAACAGAAACAGAACCGTACATCTTAATGTTTTGCAGCCATTGAATTGGAAATGACTTGGTTTTTTCAAGTAATCCTAGAAAGGGGGAGAATAGACACTGCTGAGTCTGCCCCGTTCCCTGGGATAGCCGCACTGTTGTGGCATTGAGTGTTCTCACTATCGCTTCCTATCTACACACTGGCAAACTGTTGAGGTATTTCTTGCGGTGATTGGTTTTAATGCTAGGTTTTTTAATAAATCAAAACTAAAGTTTTAGACCTGCATGCTTTGCTTATTATCCATGATTGTTCCTGTATTTAGCCTCTTTTTTTTTTAATTTTATGATTTGTCTTTATTTTGTGAACTAACCATAGGAGTCCTTTAAATGGACAGGGTTAATCACGTGAGTCCCATGTCAACATGTAGCATGATAATAGGCTGCCTCTGGAAGGTTAGACAATAGTTAGAGAAGATGCATATTGTGTGCTTAGGACCGAAAAGCAAAGCATACCAGGCATTTACAAAGAATTAACGCTTCCTTTTTTAAGTTGTTTTTTTGTTTTTGTTTTTTTGTTGTTGTTTTGTTTTGTTTTTTTCTTTTAAGCTATACACAGCTATCCATTTTGTTGGATTAGTGATTACCATAGATGTCAGGTCTCACTAAAGGAATAATGGTTTAAATAATTAAGGAAATAGAAAAGGGGCATATTGTTTCAGTTATGTGGAGGGCGATGTTCAAGCTGAGATTTGGTTTGGAAACAAGTCAATGCTGGAAATGAAGCCAGAGGGTCAAATAAAGAAATGAGAGAATTAATTTGCAGCAGACTTTATCTGAAAACTTGAAATTTGCACTTATAGTCAGGCATTTAAAATGCCTGGCACTCATGAGTGTCTAATGTTTAGCTTCCTCCTTAAGAGATCCACAACATATACAGACACATAAAAAAATCACTGCACCTATAACCTCCTCCCCATCTTTGACCAACCCCACAGAAGAGCTGCAGTAATCTGCGAGTGTCTCTGCAATCACTCATTTGACATTGGATATAAGATTTCAAAACGAGGAGCAACTTTAATATCTTAAGTGCTTGAAAAGGGAGAGGAAATCTCATTTGGGGATTGTTGAGGTGCAATTTCACCCTTGTCCAAAAAAAGGCTTAACCACTGAGTTCCTCTAGACAAGAATTAGGGCAAGTACTTGTTGTGCCATTATCATACAATAAGTGGACATTAATGATTAAGATTAGAAGATGTTAGATTTTTATCACAGTAACAGTATGTTATTCTGTGTCTATCTGGTCCACTGTTTACTTAGGGAACTGTTTGTGTTCAAAGAGAGACAAATTTTAACATTAAATTCTTATTTAGTATTATACATGAGAATTTCTATTCCTTAGAGTGAGACTGATCCATCTACCATTTAACATGTAAATGATATTCAGTTAAAATGTAACCTCTTGGATTAATCCTTTGGAAGCGTTAATTTTGAAGGGGACGGGTAATGTGCAACAAGTTTATTGTGTGATTTTTACTTGTTTGATTTTTTTATTTTATTTTTTTTAAATCTTCAATTCTTTATAAAATGTTTTTTCACATGCACTAGTTCTTGAAATGTTTATTTCTGCACAACTGTTTAGATAAAAATGCAGAGAACGAGCAGTTTCTACACCTCACGAATGACCAAACAGCAGCTGTGTGCTTTAAATCCTGCCTCTTTGTGTGGAAGTTAATATCACCTGGTTTTTAATTTAACACTATAAACGCAAAGTTCAATGAAACAAAATGTATTCCTAAAATTTCGGTAAATCATTTTAGTCATGCATGAAACGACGTGACGATTGCTTTCAATGTTTTTCCTGTCGTGTTTTTAAAAACAAACAAACAAACAAACAAACAAAAAAAACAGTCCAGAGTCAGATGTGGGCCAGCGCTCCCAGTTCTTTGACAAAGACTGAGCTGTTTGGTTAGAGAACTCATTTCACAGCATGATGACATTTAGGCCCCGAACAACGGCAGTATTGTTTTTGTAACTGGCTGAAACAGACAAAAGAAATTTCCATCATTAAGCTGCAAGAAATGTTTTGGTTGGTCGATTATTTTCTGTATCCTTCAGCAGAATGATCATATTTTATATTAATAGCGCCTTTTTTAAAATATAGTTTTTATTTTATTCCTGTGTAGTTTTTTCTCCTTGCTGTCCACATTTTACCTGCAGGTGAAATTGTTTCCACACTTTAATGCTGTTTGAAAACTGTAAATTTGTGAGGGGGAGGGGACACAGTGCTGTTTGCTCATTCATTACTGCTCCCAGAAAGTTACTTTATCACTGCTGCAACTGGCTATGGTTAACACAGAGTGCACAGACTACTTAGAGTTATTTTATTATGTTGTTTTTTTTTATTCTCTTGCTCATTTTTCTTGAAACAACATGAGGACAAGTTCACTTTAGCTTCACATTCTCAACAAAAGAAGAGTGGTGTTGCTTGGGTGCTGCAGTTCGACCTTGATTTGTTCTCGCCCTAATCGTTCACTCTCTGGAGTTTGTTCTGAAGATTGCATCATAGTCTTCACCATCTTCTGATTCTCTGACTCATCTCTGGGGATTTCGTCACTTTGCCAGTCTGTCATTTTCTTTGCTGGCTTTTCCACGTGGACATTGACACAGAGAAGACAACATCACTGCGCTTTTGATGCGGCTTTGCAGAAATCCTTGAATTCTATCGGCGTTGGAGACGTGAGATGACAACCGCTTCTCATTCTTCGCAGAATGCTCCTTGATGTAGCCCGTTTGACGCGGTCCATGGATGTGATCTCCTGTGGATGCAGCGGATCATTTCATACATGTTCAAGTGCATGTGCTCAGCTGTCTTAACCATGTCCGTTTGCAGCAGACGTGTTTCCTTAATTATGTGGAAACAAGTGAAATCTTTAAGATGCAGATGATCCCAAAGGGATCAGTCGTCATCTGTCATGAAGATGACGAAGAGGATGTGAGAGAGGGTAGAGCAGCACAGGCTATTTCTATACATCTGTGTTCGTGTGTGTGTGTGCGAATATTTGCTTAATGAGTGTGCGTGCGTGCGTGCGTTTATGTATGTATGTGCGTGTGGGGGTGTGTGTGCCTGCGTGTGCGTGCTTGGGTTTGTCTCATTTTGTTTGTGTTTTATTTGTGTAAATGGAGCATACAGTGAGTGTTTCTAACACTCCCTTTTCTGTTGTGCAGTATGAGGAATGCCAGTGGGCTGACTGCTGCTGACCTGGCCCACGCGCAGGGATTCCGGGAGTGCGCTGAAATACTCTCCAATGCCCAGAACTTCCAACAAAACATGGCTCAGTCTCATAACGGGGTTTTTCTGAATGGCATGAGCCAGAATGGGTGCCACACTTACCCCACCATCCAGGGACGCAGCTTCTTGAATGGTATGCCCAACAGAAAAAGGTCTTTCGAAGGCATGGAAGCAAACCCTGGAAAGAAGGCTAGAACTAACGGTAAGTTACTAAGCTGATCAGGTCTGTTCAGATACTTTTTTTTTTTTTCCTCTTCTGTTACCTTTTAAAGGAAATTGAAACTTTCAAGACATTATTACCCCTCAGCCATAAAAGGTTGATGGCATAGTGTCATGCACACCAAAGTTTGTGAATGCAATAACTCGAGAACGAGACAGTATAGGATTTTGAAATTGATGCCATCGAGTTCAAATCTCAGTGACCTTGACCTCAAGGTCAAAGGTCAAGACAATCTGAAAACCAAGTGAAGTAGGATTTTGAAATTGATACCATCAGTGTATCTAGGAGATTAAGGGGGTAGATCTCTGCAGGTATTTACTTTTTTAAAAAATATTTTCTGAAGTCTTTCCTCCAAAGGGTCTTGTTAGACTTAATTCACATTTTATGTGAGTCACAGCAATAGTGTGACACAATGACTCTTTATTGATTATAATTCATTTTCCTGATATTAATTGATAATGTTGAAACACCAAAGGATGTTGGGTACTCAAACTTCTTTTTACACTCAGCTGTTTAATTTATTTCTAGCATGCATGAATGACAACAAAAAATAATTCAGTTTTGGTGAATTGGAGATCAGCAAATTGTCATCTACAAACTATATTCTTCCTTTCATCACATGACCAAGTGTCTGCATGTATTTTTAGGACAAAATCTGGGTTAATTGTATCTTCTAAGCAAATCTTTCTTTAAATGGATGGAAGAAACATGTCCTGGCTCTCAGCTCACTGATTTTTCCACTCGTCTTGGCTCTCAGGTTTTTGTGTGGAACCCAAATTGCTTAACGGGAATGGGCCACTAGATGGAGCTGGAGATGCGCAGATGGAGAGCATGAACATGGAGCTGGCAGCGACTGTAACCTCAGGTGGGCCAGGAAGCTTTGCATTTGGGATGAATGGGGTTGCACCATCACAAGGGCCGGGGCCCATGGATCAGGGGGGACCAGCCAGGTCGAGCCCCACAGCTAAAGAGCTGGAGGTCATCACTGTGGCGTCGATGCAGACCCCCTGTCGCTGCACCAACTCTTATGCCTACTTGTAAAGGGCTTGTGTGTGAAATGGCACACGCTAATGTTCCCATTTGTATGTTTGTTGTACGTTTCCTTTTTGAGTAATGCACAGATATCGAAATACATTTGTTTTGATTTGGTGGAGAGCTTCCTTTGAAAGATATTTAGCTGTGTGCGTGCGTGTGTGTGTTGTATTTTCTACTTTTCCATGTACCTGATTATACTCTTAAGGAGAAAGGCATTAATATGTGTTTGTTATACAGATATGTAGTCAGTGCATACGTCGGATTATACTGACCGTTCTCGTGTAATGCTTACTTTTTATTAGGTTTTAAATAAAAGGATGATTTTGTTTTGCACAATTATACCACGTTGTTTGCATTAAAAGTGCAAATGTTTATATTGGCTTCATAAAAAATATTTAGTCATGTCTTATTATAACGCTTATAAACTTGTGCATTATTGTATAATAAGGAAAACTTCATTTGTCACCTGATGTTGTGAACACCAACCTTCTGCTGCCAACACCAAAAAAAATAGTAATGTTCGAGTTTGTTTTTCTCCCAGTTTAATAAATCAGTAAATATTGTTGATTTAAAATAATATTTAATAGGTGACATTTATGTGAAATTGGTACCTAAGCACTTTTTAAAACATACATAAAGAAAGTCTCTGGAAATTTCGCATTTTATATTGAAGAATGACTTTATGCCAAAGCATATCTGAACATGAATGTAGCTTTTAAAATTTACATAATTCACTGTGCAGCTTTCTTGGAGTTTCTAGATGCCCTTTAGTAACATTTACTGGTCCATAAGAGTAGAATTTGTTAACCCCTCTTTTTCACCTTTGTCAATGATTGGTCTGAAATATGATGGTGTGTGTGTGTGTGTGTGTGTGTGTGTGTGTGTGTGTGTGTGTGTGTGTGTGTGTGTGTGTGTGTGTGTGTGTGTGTGGGCGAACTTTTAAGGTAACTAGCAGCTAGGCTTGCATTTGCATGTGTTACAGAAGAATACCCAGTGTGTTTTTTAAATTAATATCAGGCCATATTGCAATCTGTTGTTATGTACAAACAGTCCTGCTGAAAAAAAGTTTGCATGGTTTTTTACACTTTGCAAAAAGCCTTATTTGTTAAGCTGCGTTAAGTAATCCAAACGGTAACTTAATGTATGCTGTGTTCAAATTTTATAGACGCTGGGGGGATTCTTTCTGTATTTTGTAGTACTATTTCATGTTGAACATGGTTTTTGTTTTTGTTTTACGTGGCAGAAGGTTTGAGTGTGTAGTCTTTGAATCTGGGGCATCAAATGTTTTGAGTACTGAGCAGATTTAGCTTTGTACTTGACTGCTTGACATCATTAAATGTGTATAAAGTTTATAAATGTGGCCTTTGTTTTCTTGGTGTATCCTCGTGCTCTTTTTTTTTTTTTTTCTTTCTCCTGTCTCACAACATCTGTGTTTATTTATTTATTTTTAAAAATGCTTACATTTTTCAGATGATTGCAAATACAGTGCCTTTGACATTTTTTACAATTCTGCTTGTGATGTTGGGTCATGGAGCTTAAAAGACTTGTGATTTTTCTTGTGAAATGACACAGAACTAGGTCATGGTAGTACAACGCAAATTGTATGTCAGAATTACTACAGATCAGGACGTGACCTATTTTAAAACAAGGTCTCAGGTCAAAACTTTTGAGATTGCATAAACCTGTGGAGTCTATTTCGCAATTTATTGATCTCTTTTTTTTTTTTTTTTTTTTTTTTTTTTTAAATCCAAAGAGTTGGATACCACTTGATGTGTGTTGAAAGCTGGCCATGTAATAGACATTATTTTTACATGGCTGCTTACAGAATTGTAGTAAAAAGAATTTTAAATAGTTGTGCAAAACAAAATCGCCCCCTGCCTCGTTTGTTCTCTATTAGAGTCAGGAACACGATCAAAACAATTTGTTTGCCCTTTTGACTATTTGTTTCATTTACAGTGGCAGGTGAAAGACACTGTGAGGACTTTTTCTCAAACGGCTCAACAGCAGAAATCCTCCTTGACCACCACATCCACAGCGGCTCACCTGAGATCATTAGCACTGGAGGCAGTCAGGTGGAGCACCTGAAGTCTGTGAAAGCGGAGCAGTTCTATGACCACACCCTCTTCAGCACCATGCTTCTTTACCATGGATCCTAAAATACAAAAGTGATCTTCCTGACACCTCTTCCTTTTTGCCTGAAACTCATCTAAGCCTAAACAAGCATTCATTCGCCTTAAAGCCACAGAGTGGTCATGATCATTGAATTTCTTTGTTATTAACAGCAGAGCCACTGTTCTGGATGGGTCTGAAACTGCATTAATAAAGCAGCGTAAAAAGTGGATTTTTGTGTTGTTAAAGACAAAAAAAGTTAATGTTTAGTTCTTGTTGTGATTTATGCTACAAATAGCAGTCTTCTTTGAATACACTAAAGTAAGCATTTGAGATGAACCACTGCCAGTGCTGAAATTTTTTTTGTCTCAATATGTTAAAAAATGGAAACACATAAGATGTAATTCATTAAAAAAAGGTTTTCCAAAGTTTGATTTTTCTCCGTACATCTTGTTCTGCTTCCTGCCATAGATGGCTTATGAAATAATGTGTGTAGAGAATCATGGTATCCTACTTTCTTTTTCTATCCATTAGATATATACATTAAAGTTATTGGTGTGCTCGCTTAATACAGAAAACTGCTTTAAAAGTTGCACTCTCACGTGCTGGCACAGCTGTCATAGGGCCGACCTTCATCATAGCTGCTCAGCACAAACTTCCCGTCATCGAGGCTACGTCACCGTGGCCACGCCCCGCGCCACCCTTAACTCGAATGGGGTGGGGAGTTGATTCCAATCAAATCAAATATTGTATTAGATAAATCTATCGTGTTGAAAGGAACTACCGCGTTTTTATAGAAACTACTTATGCTAACAACACAAAATGTCTACTGACATTTTCATGCTAGAAATTTCAGGTTTGCTTAGTAATCAATCGCAGATGTCCCCCCCCCCCTTCCTTCTTGATGTGGTATCGTCCTGTGTAAATCTACGTATGCAAACCAGAGCGTCATATTAGCTTTATAGGACGACGGAAGAGTCGGGCTCCCATCTGTAAGGTTTCTGTAACGTTCTCAAATTACATTAACTATAATATAGGCAAATAAGCTCCTGTCAACTATTTTGCCTTGTCTGTACGTATTCTTCAAGTTAAGCTATGTCAACCCCGGCCAGAAGAAGACTTATGAGAGATTTTAAACGGTGAGTTGGTGTACAGGAATTATGCCGACATCGTTAGCCGTTTTGTCAGCTTGTGCTAGCCCGACATAGCTAATCGCTGTTTTTTTTAGGATATAGTCAATTTTAGGAGTTTCCTGTGTAAAAACAACCACAAAGCAACCGCTATAGATTATCGTATGCTTCTGCGAATGTGAATCATTTATGTGAAGTATTTTTTTTCAAAGCGCTTCGTCTTTCCGTGACGCTAACGGATCTAGCTAATGCTAGCAGGTTGGTTGACTAAGGCTTCTGTCAACGTACAGCTCGTAGCTGACTCTTTAAACCTTTTAGCTTTGAATATGCGTGAGGAATGGCCGGACGGACATTTTTCATGGTTTAAACATTTTTTTCAACGCATTCAACCCCAGTACTCCACGAATGTATTCCTTCCGTTTATCTTATATTTCCGCTTCATAGTTGCGTTGTTGACCAGCACAAACGGTTCGACATCCCCACGGTCTTAAACTTACAAAAGTTTTAGTTAATGGGGCAAATAATGACGCCAAGAAGCGAAACAGAATAAAGTTAGATTGTTATGTAAATTTCAGAGTAGAAATCAATATGTCAAAGGTGAGAAACAACAGTAAAACAAAGCGAATGCCAGGCCGTGTATTGGCCTTCAGGTCCCTTTATAACCGTAATGTAACACTGCCCACGGAAAATGTTTTGGGGTTTTTTTACTTTGTAAGCGATCCTAACTGTTTATCGTAGTGAGTTACTGGACCTCTTCGGGGTCCTTAAACGTGTTTTGATCTCACTGTAAAGCGAGCCTCTGGTCTTTTGATTATGTCATATTTGAAATATCAGGATTCAGGAATGTGAGCAGGTATTTCCAGGTGTTTGGGAGGAATATGGTTTGGTGTAGCCCAAACCTATTACTGATATGGCTTTTTAATTTTTTTCTTTTATTCATGTTTAGTTTCATCTTCAGTGAATTTTGCGGTTTTCTGGGTATTTTGTATTTTCATTGTGTTTTGTATTTTTATGTTTATGTGGAGGGGCCAAGATTTAAGTTCCGAATAAACACAACACTTTGTGAAGGCAGGTGACTCAGTTATGTGGAGATAAGTGCCAATAAATGGGTAGTGATTGAGCATCTCACAGCAGAACAATTATATAATGTTTCTGTGGCTTCATTGCAAGTTAGGTAGTTATGGTAATTTTAAATTTTAACAGCTAACTTTGAGCAGGCACAATATAAGCATCTTTGTCGCTCATGATGTAACTAATTCTGTATTTAGTAAATAACAGTTCCTACCGTTTATCATTAATGGCACTGACACATTGTGTTAGGAAAAGGAAACCATGGCAACAGCTGTGTTTCCAAGTATGGTATGTTTGTTTGACCTTATAAATGTGGGTGTGGTTAGACAATGAAAGGAGACATTTGATTGTGAAATACACCTTTCTGTGGACTCAGTGGAGAAATACAGTCTCTGGTCATTACCTTTGAGGCCTTGAAACTTTGCTTCAGTGTATTTATTTACTTAACCTTTTGGGTATGCAGTCTACAAGAGGATCCTCCAGCTGGTGTCAGTGGTGCCCCTTCTGAAAACAACATCATGGTGTGGAATGCAGTCATTTTTGGGTAAGAAATTAATTTGGTTCTGAAGTGTAGATCTTATTTTTGTGTCTGAACAAATGACAAAATATCGCTTTTCTCTAAATTCGCAGCCCTGAAGGAACTCCCTTTGAGGATGGTAAGTACCCCACTGTATATGGAGATAGATAAAGTTAAATGTAGTAACTTAATCAAAAATCTCACTGAATAGAATTAATTGAAAGAGACTCCTCAAGTCACATCTCCACAGTGTCCTCAGTTGGTCCAAAATCTCATATGTGTTCCTTTGTTTCAGGTACATTTAAACTCATCGTAGAATTCACAGAAGAATATCCTAACAAACCCCCTACAGTGCGATTTGTGTCAAAGATGTTTCATCCAAATGGTAAGAACATGATCACCTGCTGCCTCGTTATAGTGTTATTTGTGGCCTGTTAATAATTGTTTTTTCTCTACAGTCTACGCGGATGGCAGTATATGTTTAGACATCCTACAGAATCGTTGGAGCCCCACTTATGATGTGTCTTCTATTCTAACATCTATCCAGGTAAGAAGTGTCAATATTTAACAATAAAAGATTTCATTATTATGGCATATTATTGTTAATTTGATTATGGAAACATTAAGTGCATTTCCAAATCATTGTGGCAATATTATAATATATAATAGAAATAATATGTATATATTTCTCTGAGAAACGAAAAGCTGCTACTGCAAATTCAGGCTCATCCACTGAGACTAAGTTTAATGTCAGTGTGTAGGACTGCAGCTGACCACCCACTGATTGAATAATCTCCACTCATATCATGTGAACTAAACAAATGTCCCAAAGTGTAAGCTTAAACATATCGGTAACATCTGAGAATTTCTGAATATTATTTTCTTATATAGCAACTCATTTATAATGTAGTGTTGATTCATTAAGTGCTGTTAATACATGAAAATAATCAAGATACAAATAATAGATTTAAATTTATGATTAAATTCAAAAGATTAGAGATTTTAGTTTGTAAAAGTACAGTGGCAAACTGGAAAATTCTCAGTATTGTGCAATAACATTGAGTAGATGAATAAGTTGATTCAGGTTTGTTGTTTTCCATTTAAATATTCTTGCCTTCTGTATTAATCTTCTCTCCCCCTGCAGTCCCTGCTTGATGAGCCAAACCCCAACAGTCCGGCCAACAGCCAGGCAGCTCAGCTGTACCAGGAGAACAAACGGGAATATGAGAAACGCGTCTCTGCCATCGTAGAACAAAGCTGGAGAGACAGTTGACCTGATACTTGTGATTGCTTCTCTCCGTCCATTGTTAAGCTGTGTGTGCTGCAAGTTTTAGTGGAATACCTCTTAATTTTTTGACCCTCCCCTCTTTTAATTTTAAGCTTTTATGCACTTTACCCTCAACTTTCCATCATAAAACATCTTGTTCCTGCCCAACAAAGAGGGCCTTTTTTTTTTCTATTCTCGCCCCCTTTTTAAGTTCATCAGGGGAAATGTGCTGAATCTTGCCTTGATGTAATATCATTATGGACTTGAGGGCCATTACTTAAAATCCTGGTGTGTTCCAACTTGCTCTAATAACTCCATGATTAATTGTTTTGTGTCTCAAGAGGGTACATCGTTAAGTCATGGGTCCTTTTCTGTTGTGAGCCTGATTTGTTGTCAGTTTATTTTCATAAGGCAGTTGGATACTGAGCAGCCTGATTATCACAGACTACAACTAAATCACCTTTACACCATGTCCTTTGCTGTGTTGTGAACTGTTACATGCATGACGGAGTGTATTCACTTTCCCGTTCACTTGTGTATATAAGAAACCTGCAACTGAAATTATGTACAGATTTTGCACTGGTTGTTCCCCATGTCACCTTTTCCAGTACTTGTAAATAAAAAAAATAAAAAAGGCAAAGTCATCCCTGTATGGACATGCATTTTCTTTCAAGTTGTTAGTGCACAAGTTATTTTACTTTCCAAGGTTTGAGCATAAATGCTCGTAGCAACAACGGCCACTTGCGTAGGGTACGTCGTAGGCTCTACGGAGATTCGTAGTCAGTCTAAATCAGGCCTTGTCTGGGAAAGTGGATCACAGTAAAGCTAAAGTTCTCATAAGATCTGTTTCTAGAGATGGTGATGCCAGAAAATCCACTATATATGGTCTTATTTTGAGATCTTTGTTGAAACAGCAAAATAAAATTATATATTCAATATAAGTTAAAATGCACTCTCAACTGACAGTTCTTTATGCAATACTGGAGAATCATTAGCTTTTACCTAAAACTCATTAAATACATTTTAAACATCTCATTTTATCATAAAAGTAGCATCCATGTTGCTCTTGTACAATGTTCTAGTGAAATGCAGTAAGCCGCAATTCAGTTGTAATTACAGATCAATGATTACAGAAAACGATGCATCTGAAATCATCACACAGTGAACTTTGAGTGTTGACTATAAAGTAGTGTTGAACACAGAATTCATGTTTCTACTTTGTTTTTTATTTGAGTTTATATAGTTAAGCTTGTGATGTTGCATGCAAGATGAACACAAAAGAGGGATGATGTGCAGGACAGCTTGTTACAAACATGCACATGGTTGTGTACTGTACTACAGCTACTGTTTGTAAACAACCAGGAGATGGCATTCTCGTTTCTCAGGTACACAGCTGTTACAAAAATAACTATTTACAACACCCCTCTCTTCGTGGATTTTTTTTTTTTTTAAGCAAACACCGTTAACTGGAAATGAAGGCTAATATAGATAAAATTAAAATTTTCACACAGGAATGTTCATGGGGCCAGGTGAGCTACCTGTTGTAGGCTCTCTCCTTCTTAGCCCTTTCTAAGGCCTTGTCCATGGTCTTCTCGTTTTCGCCTCTACACTTCGGGCAGTACCACTTGCCTTTAGGCTTATGATGGAGCCCGACGCAGGAGAAATGAAACCACTCAATGGGACATTCGTCATTATCGCAGCCAATCATCTCGCCGTAAGACACCTGTTCGCACAGGCAATATGTTGGCTCATCCGGATCGATGGGCAGGTCTGGAGGAGACACTTCTCTCTCTGATTTTCCTTTTGACCTTTTCTTTTTCTTGGAAGATGTTTTGGCCTTCTTTTCCCGAGACACCCCCACTCCCACTTCCTCAGCATGATCCAGACCCCCGTAGCTTTCCCGATTTTCTCCATTTTTCTGACGTCGTGAGCGTTTCCCTCCCGCCTTTTCTCCACCGCCTGAAGATGATGTGACCTCATCACGCTTCTTGTCGTGGTGACTGGGTTTGCCCACAGTAACTGTAGCTGATGTTGAGGACATCAAAGACGATGCAGTGGTTGTCATGGAGGTGGCCGGAGGAATGTGACTTTCTGGGATTTCTTGAGAGGAAAGGAGTAGTTCTGAATGCCAGTCTATTTGTCGCGTTCGGTTCTCAACCAGCTCCACCTGGAAAAAAGAAAGAACATAAATGTTTTGTTTTTTATTTTTTCCAAGTTCACCTAATTTATTTGACAATGTAGACTAAACCATCACACTTAAATAATCCTGAATACAAATCTATGTGAGAAACCCCAAACTACATCAGTATCTGCCATGTCTGTGCCCCGACAGAGCCAATCAACAGCTGAACCTGAAAACACATGAGCCATGTTGCTTGAACTTGCACGAATAAAAGCTTTTTAAAGGACTCATTAATCATCGTGAAGCCTAAATCCTTTTTGGTTTATGTTTTTGTGAAGAGACAATCTGTAGCTCCCTTGGATGCACTGTACGTTTTAAAAAGCCAACTCTGATTAAGATTTGTTGAACATAAATTTTGCCTTCTTTGCTGAATTAACTAGAAAGAAGTTCATGCTTTCAGCAGTTTAGGCTTAGCTGACGTCTAGGGGCTTACAAATGTTACTATAAACAGGTTTACACAGGGTAAACCTGTGTTTGTAGAGGGAGGGATGCATGCCAGATGGACTAAAAGGATTTTAGCAGCTCTGTATCTGGTTCCACTCCTGGTCGCCCAGTCCTTCCCTGCATGTCATTCCCTCTGTACCCCATTTCCTGTTTATCGCTACTGTGCTATCCATATAAAGGCAAGAGCCTGAAAATAGTTTAAAAATATATATATATAAATGTGAATGTTCATAGAGAAATTATTATCAAAGCTATCCACTTTAATTATGTATCACAAAAGGAACACAACCCAACTGAACTTTGACATACCAAACATGCCAAACAGGAAGGTCAAACATAGTGTTGTGTTTCTGGTAACTGCCTAGCTTGTATCTACAATAGAGTTATTTAATGTTTACTGCTGGAGTCTTGTAAATGTTTAGATTTTTTTTTCTTTCTTTCTACAACAGATTTCCAAAAAATGTAAACATAAAGCTCATTCAGTCCTGATACAAAAGATCCATAAAACCCATTAATCAGGGTAAGCGTTCTTGCACATATGTCACAGAAGAAGAGTAACGTAGATTCATCAATACACACATTAAGACCCAAAAGCTACTTTTTTGTCCAGTTTTTCTTCCACGTACCATTTGACCAGCAATCTGGATCTTTTCATCTCCAAGCTCCTGACTGCGAATCAGCGCCCTCTGAATAGACAACTGAAGCTTGCGCCTCTGAAGGGAGTCAGATTCACGGCGATACCGGTCATAAGCATCATCAAGCTCCTTCAGAACATCTGACAAAAAAAAAAAGAAGATAAGAACAGAACAGAAATACACCCCATGTTCAATAGTATACTTGTTGTTAGTTTTTTTTTTTAACCCTCATTAAAACAGACGGAGCAGCAGCATGACTACAGGTTGAAAAGTAAGAAAAATGAATCATTGCAATCTTTTGTATTACTTTGGATTTCTTTCAGACAGTTGACAATATGTCAGGCAAAGTTAACACTCAAGCATTACTACTGCATTACAGTTTTAATCAAAATCTTCTGGAAGCAAGTGTCACTAACGTTTACTGTAACGAAATAAACACTGTATTTCGATCATGTATTATGTGGTTAAAAATGAGATTAAACTGATTGCCAAAAGCTGATTAACATCTGGTGCAAATATTATAGTAATGTAATTATACATAGCAAGTAAATGTTATTTATTAATGTCATATGCACTAGTAGTGCATATGGCACCATTTCTCTTTTGCTTAATCTCTTATAGTCTCATGTTTTATTTTTTTATTTAATGTAATTTCTTAAATTACTTTATTTCATCACTGTTATAAATAAAACTTTGCACCACCTCACATAATAAGTCCTTGAGTATGGGACTGTAGTAAATACAATACTTTTATCCATCCATTCTCTTCTGCTTGTCCAATTCAGAATCACAGAGGTGCTGGAACTAGCTGTCATACGCTGAGAGGTGAGGGACACCTCGGATAGGTCACCAGGGCTAACACAAGGAGCTCACAACACATCAAGCTCACATACTGTGAATTTACAATCACCAGTACACCTAACCCCGTGTATGTTTTACCACCGAGGTAGGAAGCCAGAGTACTGGGAGGGAGGCCATTGGGAAGAACATGCCAACTCCACACAGAAAGGTCTCAGACTGGATTCAAACCAAGGACCTTCTTCTGAGCCAGTAGTGTTAACCCACTGTGCCACAGGATATTTTTATTTGTATTATTTATGCAACTGTTGTAAACAGTGATTTCCCTTGTAGGATAAATCAAGTATCTATCATACAGTATTTAATTGCCGGTTGCAAGGTATATAATACAGCAACTGCTACTGTAGTGCATACAATGGCGATTACACACTTGTATATACTACTGTGTGGCTGTAGGTTAACCATCCTATCCATTTGTTCACCTGTAAAATGCGCACTTTAAATCACAAATCTTTCTAGACTTTATTAAATTTAATGTGATATATATATATATACACACACACACACACACACACACACACACACACACA
>NW_005187591.1:416269-417874 GCF_000239375.1 Pundamilia nyererei
TTTTTTCGTCATTGTGTGGAAAATTGTCCTACTCAAAAGGCTGCCCTCAATCTTTTTTAATAATACCAATATTGACTAAGTAGTTTTTATTTATGATTATTTCCCAGCATATACAGCCTATACACTTAAACTTATTTGACTTAGGCACAGTTATTATTATTATTATTATTATTATTATTATTATTATTATTATTATTATTATTATTATTATTATTATCTTCCCACTGTCCACTAGAGGCCGCCCACGTCCTCCTCCACCTGGAAGACACGGTTCAGAGCAAATTCTCCTCGTTGGTCTGCGGCTCGTCATCTACTTCCTGTTTTACCTCAGTGACTTTTTGAAGTTCGGACTTGGACAGCAGATTTGAGAATGAGCTAACACCGGATAGACACGTTATCAGAAGTGAACTTTCGTTCAGAAAATGACGTTTGTCAGAGGAATTCGCGACCAGCCTGCGGTGTTTTTCACGAGTTAGAGCGCGTCTTTGCTCCGAGCGTCAGAGAAATAAAATAGCGGGACCCGAACAAGCCAGCGTCATGCCCGAGGTGTCGAAGATGAAGAGGCCCGACGTCAAGGTTGTTCTCCTGGGAGACATGAACGTGGGGAAGACGTCGCTGCTCCACAGGTACATGGAGAGGAAGTTCAAAGAGACCGTCAGCACCGTCGGAGGGGCATTTTTCCTCAAACAATGGGGACCTTACAATATCTCAATATGGGACACAGCTGGTAATCCATCCTTTACTCTACCCTCTTTCCCCAATGTTTACTCTAGACTCTTAACGTGCCTTCTTCCGGTGGTTCAGTGCCTTTGTTTACCTGATAAGGAATGATCCGTTCATCTGAGGTAATCACTGCCATGTGACCTCTCTGTCTGTTCAGACGGCCTAAGCTTTTAGTCTGACTTTTATTCGCTTTAGTCACTTTTTAAAAATATTTCCAGAGTCGATCTTATCGTAAAAGCTGACCGAGTTCCTCAAAAATAAGCATGGTATTTATTGATCTGTGGGTAGATAGGAAATAAGTGGAGTTTTCATTTGGTCTGCATGGAAAAAAAGTCCGTTTCACTTCCCCTTCAAGGGACCACTTTAATATTTAAAGAAAATACGACTTTTAAGTGACATATTAAAGAGATTTCTACCATTAAAAAAAAAAAAGTCAAGATAAGGAGTATTTCATGTTACAGTACAATCGATGCGTTACTCACTATTATGATGTTATCACAATACTGCACTGTAAGCATGATGTATTAAAAGCAACACCAGGATATCTTTGCAGTTAGTTGTAGGGATTAATTTCTCACTTATTCATTTATTTGAGAATCTCAACCACGAGGAATCCTGAAGAAGTAACTTTCGTATATATGGTCCCACCAACATCAGAAACACGGACATCTGTTCTGGGTATTATGCAATATTAACGGTAATTGTGACATAAAGATCTGTCAGTCAGCTATTCTGGAAAACAAACCAGTATTTCTTCTTTCTTTCTTTTTGATAAGTGGGCTTTCAAAGAGCAAGAGAATATCAGTTTTAGTTTGTTATCATCACAGGTAATGGCAGATATTTTAGTCATGAAGAATCAAAAGTGTATTAATAATGAATGTA
>NW_005187591.1:418795-420521 GCF_000239375.1 Pundamilia nyererei
AAAAGAATTCTAAAGTCTACAATTTATGTCATCCTTCAAAATTTCAAAAGCCGTTCAATAGGCCACATTGGAGTGTTTTGCAGGCTGATTCTGGACCTTGAGCCTTATGTTTGGAACCCCTGTTTTACATGTTATGTGTCTGAAATTGTTCACTTATTGGACAAACAGCCACTGAAGTTTTGATTTGAAATCAAAAGGAAAGTTTTTATTGTGACTCTGTAACCTGAAAATGAAAGTATTATTAGTACAACTCCAACAGTTTTCCTGCTGACTAAACTAAAATGATTACTGACTGAGTTAAATGTAGGTCAGTCATATTTCTGTCTGTGCGATAATAAGTGAAATATAGGTCAGTTCTTCAGTTATTTGTCCTTTAATAATGCACCAAGTGAATAACACCCTTCATTATAGAGGGTTTCTCATAGGCAGAGCCAGCCTGTTTTTTCTCTGTGATATTGAATATTGTGTCACAGTGTATTCAGATAAACTCATTTGGCCTTTTCTGTTGGTCGTGACAGGAACAATCCAGTAACTGCTGGTGAATAAGCTCGGCGCTGACTGTATTCAAGTGTTGTGTAAACAAGAATTAGGGCAAACCTTCTTAGGCAAATATGTACTTCACAGAAATGGAGCTGGTGAACCAGCGAGATAAGGAAAGTCTGGCCATGTCACCAGTGAGCCATTTCCTGGCTGTGTTCCCCAACTCCACGACCTCTGTGTCAAGTCCCTGCTGAGTGCAGTTAGCGCTGAGTCGTTTCAGTTGTTGCCGATATTTCGGTATACACCACAAAGCTGTGATAGTGTGGAAGTCTTGAGTGCTGTTGTTCTTATTTTTGTTAATCCGTGAAACTCTAAGCTGGCTGCTTCTTTACTAGTCTTTTCAGTTACATTCTGTTGTGCGGACCTTCATGCTGTCGGGCCTCTTCCTCTTAAAAGTCACATGATGAAGTTATGACAGGAGGAATTGAGTCCCCGTGCTTTAACCTGTCTTTTCCAAAGTTACATGTAGCAGTATTTTCCCAGAGAAGCAGGGGAGCTGAGTAAGTTGTTGTACATTCCTGCCATTTGAGCTGACGAAATAAAAAAGAAAATTCTTTATTTGTCAATGAGAAGGGGGGGTGAAGAAAAAGTACCGTTTGCTGCTTTTCTTTTTCATATATGAGTCTGTCATCAGTATCTTTAAATGATGGCTAGGGAAAACAAACTAATAAATCATCAATCACTTGATAAAAAAACACAGCAGATGCATAAATACTGCTTCCAGGTTTTGTATAGCAAAGTAAGCACACTAACAAAACAGCTTTGCTATAAATCTGTCTGTGAGGGTTAGAATGTTCAGTTATTTCCTGGAATGGATTGACAAAGGCTGCAAAGCACGGTGGTTAACACTTTCACCTCAAAGCAACAGCAAGGAGGTCTGCATGTTCTCACCGTGTCTGCGTGGGCGGTTTTTTAGCCCCGCGGTCAACATGCGACTTGTCCAGGATCTACCCTGCGCTCTCGCCTGTGATAGCTGGGATGGGCTCAAGCCTCACTGTGACCCTGAACTGGATAAGCAGAAAAGATGGATGAATGGGTTTGATTGGGGCACTTCCTGTTCTTGATGGTAACTTTTAAGGCAGTAGATTGTGGTGGTGTTGAAGTGCAGCATTTGCCTTCAGCAGCATTACATTCCAGACCGTTTAAATCCACCCACTCCTGTCAGTTGACTGATTGGCATTCTAAT
>NW_005187591.1:420559-429958 GCF_000239375.1 Pundamilia nyererei
CACACACACACACACTCACTGGTCTCAGCGATCTTTTTAAGAGGAGTTTGGGATTAATACCTTTGTCAAACATTGAACTTACGACGCAGCCTGGCTTTGGTTGCCTTGTAATATTCCATTTTATACAAACATATTTTTTATGTCGAAGTACTGCAGAACCACACTGTTTAGCTCGGGTGTCATCTGTTTACTTTCCCCCCTCACTTGTTTACAACTATCAGAGGGAGAGAGAGGGGGCTGCAGTTATCCTTGAACCACTAACTGCCGT
The DNA here is from genome assembly GCF_000239375.1 of Pundamilia nyererei. Lineage (NCBI taxonomy): Eukaryota > Metazoa > Chordata > Actinopteri > Cichliformes > Cichlidae > Pundamilia > Pundamilia nyererei. The sequence continues at coordinate 420,828 of NW_005187591.1, forward strand.
TCTGCCATAACAAAATAAGAATAATATGTTCAATCAAATATTAATTATGCAAGTTCGTCGATGTTTAAACATCTAGTTACGTACATCTTACTAGTCTCTAGTAATGAAGTTAAATTCGGTTTTATTTAAATAGCGCCAAATCCCAACAGTCGCCTCAAGTTTCATTATATCCTAAGGTAAAGACTCAACAATAATATGAAGAAAACCACAACAATTAGTCGACCTCCTGCCCTTAAATTGTGGGTTAGGCTAGAAGGAAATATGAAAAGCTGCAACATGCAACAACAACAAACATCCCAAAATATCTCAGTGCACTCACTTGTAAAACAGTGCCCCCTGGTGGGGAAGGTTTTTGTTAAAGTCTGTAGAGGTTAAAGTGCACTGGATTCACACAATGCGCCCTTTCAAGCATTCTGCATATTTCAATAACAAAGATTGTTTCTGTTTTCAAACTGCTGACTGTCACACAATGTCTTTCCGTTGCTCGTACAGAAAATCTTTTTTCCTTTTTTAAAAAAAATGAGTGCTCGTGGTGAGTCGGTACTCACTCTTTTGACCTGCCTTTGTCTCCTCAGGCCGGGAACAGTTCCACGGTCTGGGATCCATGTACTGTCGAGGTGCAGCCGCAGTCATCCTCACTTACGACGTCACCAACTGGCAGAGCCTAGCTGAGCTGGAGGAGCGCTTCCTGTCCCTGACTGACACCGCTAACCATGACTGCATCTACGCCTTAGTGGGAAACAAGGCGGATCTCACAGACTCCAAAGCCCAGCTATGCCACGACTCAGATGGCCTAGTCAAGGACCGAACTGAGTGCAACCAGGAGTGCGAGGTGCTGTCTGGTTGTCCCACGCCGCCGGCCTCCCCTACATCCCTACCTGGCGTGATGCTTCGCAAGCAGGTGATCAATGAGGATGCAGTGGCTCTTTATGGGAGAATACTGCGCTATAAGGGCCTGGAGGAAAAGAACAGCTTGCCAGCAGAGAAGATGTGCTTCGAGACGAGTGCCAAGACCGGCTATAACGTGGACACCCTGTTTGAGACGCTGTTTGATCTGGTGCTGCCTTCCATTCTAAGGAAGAGGCAAGAGAATCAGAAATCTCCTACTGTGGATCTAGAGGAATGCAGGATGGTCGGCAGCAAGAAGGGAAGATCTGGCTGCTGTTAGGGGCCAAAGAGAGGTGAGGAAGAGGAGGCGGAGGCCACCTGTAGGCTCATTTTTAACCAAAGGCAATCACCAGGATAGTCTGATGACCAAATGCATACTGTGATGGTACTTTTCCTTTCTTTTTTCTTTTTTTTCCCTCTTGCCTTAACTGAGACCAAACCGTGTTAATGACCTCTTGGTAAAACACAAATCTACACTTCTGATGCTGTGAAGATCATAGTGTCCAGAGAGATTTTTCCCATGTTTCTTTGTAAGGAAGGGACATAAAATGCACGGCGCATTATCACTCTTTGTTTCTGAAACTTTACACTCTAATGACTCGAACTGCACTAATAGCCCAAACGTGCTCGTGAGGACAGACATCACTGCCGTTTGTCAGCGTTTGGCCACCAGAATTTCACGCACATGTAACAGCACTAATTAGTTAGGCTGCACGTTGCACTGTTTATGATGAATTTTAAGGTTTTATTAATCAGACTTTAAAGTTCTGTCACTGTTGAAACTGATCTTTATATTTTATCTGCACTTTTTGGAACTTTTCGATGAGTGTATTTAAAAATAAATAAATAAATAAAAATACAGGTGTTCGAATTTTTAAGCATTCTGTCGTAATAAAGATTTTTTTATTTTGCACTTTGCAGTCTGCTTTGTGAGATTCAGAAGGACAATGACACACAAGTGTAACAAACAACATTTAATCTTTCCGATCCGATGAAATAATCATGTTATAAAAACACTATAATTATATTACAATTATATCAGATGTTGTCAGTATTTTTCTGGTCTAATAATTATTTCTTAAGAAGTGCATGTAGATGAAATAGAATCTTTTCTAAATTCTGTGAAACGCTCCTATCTAACAAAGGGTCAGTGACAGGAGCAAGGATCGGCTATGGTCAGACCTCTGTGTTTACATTCTGTCCTGATGGCGTAATCCAGAGGCTAAAAGTGTAAAGGAAAATGATGTAAGTAGTACTAGATTGGATATACATTTAAAAAACTTGCAGGGATGGGGTCAAGTTCGTTCAGATAGTAAAAACGGTATCAGTGCATTGTACGAACGCGTCAGGAAAAGTTACGTGGCTCTGCAGAAGTTGACAAAAGCAAGCTAACAGTGCATGGTAATTTTATAAAACTCGGCTTTGTAAGAGTAACTGAAAAGAAGCAGGATAACCCTTTCAAAAGTATCTGAACACGTGTTCATGAGCTCCAATGAAACCCTTCTCACCTTCATGTGGCTGAAAAGCAGTGTTAGTGTCTTTATGTCGGGCTTTAAATCCTAAACAATAAGAGCATGTAGTTAAACTAAGCATTGCATACATATGTGCATCTTTGGTTCAGCTGTAGTGTATGGTCTCTGATAGTTAACAATGTGTCATAGTAACTGAGGTAATAAGTTAAAAAATGAAGCACCAAACTACATTTAACACAAAGATGATGTTTCTCCACAATACTGCCGTTCTCACCGCCTCTTCTTATTTATCTACAGTGTAACTCAAAGCTCAAGGCATCTCAATCATCAGTCATTGCATATCTGAGCTCTGCAGCTCAGGGAAACAAGTTTCCCCATTGACAGTGATCTACATTTTCTGGATCCTCTGTTATCTGATCGGTTTTTAGTATTAGACCGCTGTCAATGTGAAGTCTGCTGTTGAGTCTTTCACAAGTTCTTCATGCAGACCTGGCAACGGCTGATGCGTGACAGGAGCTGGCCTGCTTTTAGCGTCTCTGATGACGGCTCAGAGTGGAACTGCTGATCTATGGAGGTTAGCCAGAAGCTCTGCTTGTTAGCAAAGTAGTGGCAAGTGCCTTTGGCCCCGTTGCACTCGATGAATGGTGTTGTGCGGAAGTCCTCCAGGCACGAACCGGGCGACGACAAGGACTGACCTCCGCCTTCGTTTCCTGCTGCGGTGTGCTGCAAGGACAAAGGTGAAAGGAAATTTTAATCAGGCAGATGAGAAGTCGAGTTGAACAATTGAAAATGTGTTTTCTCTGTCAGCAAATCCAATAATATTAAAATAAAGTCAACCAATACAATTGTTTTGGGGCCAGGGCTAATACTAACACCAGTTACTGGGAAAATAATTATGTGTATTTCTGTAGAAGTAGGACAAGTTATACATCAATCAGTTCTGTTAAAAATATTTCCTACATATTCTGACTTTTAATTATAGAATTTAAACATATATTGGAAACTGATTTCTTGTCATATGTGAAGAATGGGGCCATAATTCAGAAAATAAACATCCTGCTGCTTTTAATAAGACTTAAAACTAGAAATTCAGACCATGAATGTAACAGAAATATTTACTAAGGTCAAAGTTCACACTTTTCTGCACAATTTGACTTCTTTATGCTGGCTATTAGAAAAAAAATGCATGTTGGTTGCAAGATGGTTTAGGAATTGGATTTATGGTTCAGAAAGCCACATGCTACTCTACAACTATGCAACTTCTCTGTCTGCACATTATCCCACACACACACACTGTAAATCAGACTTCTGGAACCTGAACCTGAAACTCACCATGAGGAAGGAGTAGCCAATCCACAAGCTGCGCCAGCCTGCAGGACACTGTGGGATGGTGATGTCCTGACTGTGCACTGCTATTGCAACTGATGGAGCTTCACACACTGAGCAGCGGCTGATGTATGGTTTTATGCCGCCCTGCTCGACAGGCATCATAGGAAGCGGGGCAGTTGTTGACAGCCAGTAGGATTTGTCATTTCTGCTGGCGTAGTAACAAATGTCTCCTGGATTGCAGTAGAGGAAGGGCATGGTGCTGAACTTTGAGAGGCAGGAGCCTGCCAAACCTTGAAAAAACAGAAAATACAAACACTTTATAAAAATTACAGGAATTTCTGGCTCCTTTGAAGAAAAATGTAAAGAAATTAAATCACTAAATATCACACAAGTGGAAAAACAAATCAAGCTATTACATATTATATAAATATATAAATTTACGAACTTGTCATGTATAATAAGAAGATGGTATTTTTTCTTCTTTGAAAGGTTCTGTCTGTGTGGTACACTTTAAATAGTTTTATTTAGCAGATTTAAAGTAATCTGACAGAATCTGTCGGTCAACATTTTAAAAGCAGCCTTAAAATAATCAAGAGGTTCATTTCTATCATGCAACACCATCAGGAAGTTACAAATAGTGAAACATTGCTTCTGCGTGACAGTGACCACAAACATGCAGCCGCAGTTGTAAAGAACAACATTCAGCACGAAGAAGCAAGTAAAACTTTAACACACATTAACACATGTAGAGTAATTTTCACACTTAGGATGACTTACCAAGGTCCTGGTTGTGGGCCTTTTCCTGGCCCTCGAGGTACAGCAAGCTGTAGCCATCCCACAGTTTAGCCATACCCACGGGACACATGGGTATCTGATCGGACTGACTGTGTTTCACCAGCAAGTAACCCACACTGACACTGCGGCCAGGCATGCCAGGTAAACCGGAAATTCCCGGGTTACCGTGGTGACCTAATGAGGAATGAGGAGTTCATTCGGTGGTCTTATAACCTACTGAGGTGATGCATTCACATACTCAGTATACCTGAATCATTCAGTATTTCATATATGGCCTCAAGACCTGTTAACCATCTACTCTATGATATTACGATAATCCAATCAGACATTTGACATTTTTTCACTAAATCAACACTCACACAATGTTATAGTTCACACCTACTTTAAATCTTTTAATCCAGGTTTTATTAAGATAATTCCAAAATACCAGAGTATCAGACGCACCTTCCATGCCCTGTAGACCAGGGTGGCCAATTTGTCCACCTTCGCCACGCAATCCAGGGATTCCCGGTCTACCACTGATCCCTGGCATTCCTTTTTGTCCAATGGGTCCCACGAACCCTGTACAGAAACAATATCTATATGTATTAATTGGGCCCGACAATTTTTAGGAATGGTCAACAGCAAAAGTTTTACAATAACTAACCTTGATCTCCAAGAAGACCTTGTGCACCTGGGTCCCCTATATACCCCTTGGGTCCTCGGATACCCTGTGGTCCAGGAAGTCCCCTCTCTCCTGGAATTCTGATGGAAACTGGAGGAGGACCCTGGTTTCCTGGAGGCCCAGGAAGACCTGGAAAACAGATCATATAACAGTGAAGACAAAAAGAAAACGAGCATACATGTACCCACACAGGGTATGATACCTAGAGGTCAGTCAGTATATTATGACTCTATAATTAACCTGGAAGTCCAGTGCTTCCTTTTGGACCGACTGGCCCTCTTTGTCCCTTTACACCAGTCTTGCCAGGTAATCCCATGAATCCTTGCTCTCCTTTCATTCCTGTAACAAAAAAAGCAGATGAAATTAATCATCATAATATGCCTTAGCAGGACCGTATGGGGCATCTTTGGCACAATCTTTTTGTAACTTAAGCTTCTTTGTGTGATTTTTAGGTAATTCAACAGTATTTCTTTGACCTAAATTACTAGTAAGAAGTCTACCGTCCCAAAAAACTGATAGTCATGTGAAAAAGAAACTTTTCACAGGAGTGCTGTGAGCACCATTACTGCTTCCATAGGAATTAGGAGGGTAAGTAGCAAATGCACTTGATTAACTGATCACCGGGGAGTGTGACCACCTCTAAAAAGCAGACATTTAGGCAGTTTGCTGGAATGGAGTTTGAGTTAACACAATCTTCCCAGGAGTGGGCATCCCTGCAACTTTATCCTGTTTCAGACTGTGCAATGCTTAGAGAAACTCCAAAAAAACAAGACTACATCTCAGACCTCATTTAGCAAGCTAAATGTTAAAGTTAATGGCAGAATAATTAGAAAAAGACTGCACTAGTATGACTTGTTTGGTTGCCAGAGAAAAATTATTTTCTCTAAGAACATCACCATATGACTTAGGTTTGCAAATTTACCTCTGAATGCACACAAGACTTCCGGAACAATGTCCTTTGGACAGCTAAACCCAAAGTGGAAGTGTTTGGCCATAATGCACGGCACCACATTTGGTGATAACCTAACCCAGCATATCAACAAACACCTCATATCCACTGTTAATCACAGTGGTGGAGGGGTGAGGATTTTGGCTTGTTTTGCAGCCATGACGCCCTGTTACTTTTCAGTCACTGAACTCCTCTGTGTACCAAAGTATTCTAGAGTCCAATGTGATGCCATCCGCCTACCAGCTAAAACTTGGTTGAAAGTGGGACATGCAATAGGACAATATCCCAAGCAAACCAGTAAAGCTACAGCAGAATAACAAAAAAGAAAGAAAGAAAAGAATCAAGGTGGTAAGTTGGCAACACAAATGAAGAGCTTTGCATTAATGAATACCTGCAAACCTGAATGAACTGAAGCAACGTAAAGAAGAAGGGGCCAAAAGTCATCCACAGCAATGTGTGAGACTGATATAGTTGCACAGACAAAACTGTACTGTTGTGACAAACTCTAGAAATTAAATAATACTGTTGCAATTCCATTAGCTGATTATTTGACCATGTACACTCATGCAGTACTAATTTAAACACAGTTAAATGTTTTAATTTAATCCGTACCTTTCTTCCCAGAAATACCATTTGACCCTATGTATCCAACTGGACCTTGATCTCCTTTAATTCCTTTCCTTCCTGGGAATCCAGGAAAGCCATTTATTCCTGTTACACCCTGCTCTCCTGGGGGAGCGTCCACACCAGAAAGACCTCTGTTTCCAGTGAAACCTGGAAAATACGTCAATACGGGTTAATAAATACAGATAAATTGAAGACAAAGCATCCCAGTGTACTGGTGTGAAATAACAATGGTTTCCTTTCACAAAACTGAATCTTTTTTACCTTGGTATCCTTTAGGCCCAGCAAAGCCAGAGTCCCCAAGGGGTCCCCTTCTGTCTGAGGTCCCATTTAATCCTGGGGGGCCACGGAATCCTGGTGGGCCAGGTTGTCCTTGATCACCTGAATGGATGAAACATGGGATTGTGTCAGCTTTAAGAAAGTTGAATTGTATTACAAATGGGTCTTATTAATGCATGGCGGTAGAGACTAACCATGAGGTCCCTGGAAGCCTTTCGAACCCAGTGCACCTGGAGAACCTGGCTGGTCATTAGGGTCACCGCTGTCTCCCTTCTGTCCTTTAATTCCCGTCTCCCCAGCAGGTCCAGTGATGTTTGGACCTGATGGAAAAAGCCAGGAAATGTGGGGTTACTAAAGTTTTTGCAACACAGAAAAAGCAAGACATATCTTTCATTCTGTTTAGGCTGGATTTAATTGTTGCTTTAATGTCTATGAATACACAACCAATGAAAGACAAAGACACATTTTGATATTATGTTTAGAGTCTAACCCCCAGCTTGTGATGCTATTTTTTGCTATTTTGGATGTTCTTTATCCACTATCCTTTGTGTATCTGAAGTAGTGGTTGACCTTTATTTTGAAATATTAGTGGTATATTCCAGTAGAGGTATTATACTCTATATGTTTTAGGATTGCACACATGGAAAAAATGTCCATGAATTCTTGGAAAATAGTACCTGGTGTTCCAGTGAAACCCTTCTGCCCTTTCAATCCATCTAATCCATCAAGACCTTTTGGGCCAGGAAGACCTGTACACATTTTCATAGTACAGAATAATATTGGAGAAAACAGGCATGTAGTTTGAAGAGAAAGAACAGGACAGTTATCTGACCTTTGACACCCCGGAAGCCAGGAATGCCTGGTTGGCCCTCTTGCCCAGGAGAGCCTGGAAGGCCCTTTTGACCTTGATTACCAGACGTTCCCTTCTGCCCATCCGATCCTATGAAATATATACATGTAAATGCAGTGTCATGCATATATAATATCTAGCATTCAAAACTGTACAATTAAGTGGTCAGTGTGAGTGTGTGTTCTACCTGGAAATCCTGGTAATCCCAGAATGCCTGCCTCTCCCTTCATGCCTTTAATACCTTCAAAGCCAGGTATACCTCTGTCCCCAGTCGTTCCAGTTAGTCCTGTCTGGCCTTTAAGAGGGATATTAAATCATTTAATTTCAGACCATCACTAGTTAACAATTGCTAATCAAAACAAGAAAAGAAGAAATTTGATGAGCTACAGTTTGTACCTGGCTCTCCTATAAATCCATCCTCTCCTCTCAATCCAGGAACTCCAGGAAGGTCTATACGAGGGCCTTTCTCACCTGTGAAATTTATTACAATTTAACACCACATACAAATTTCCCTCATGATCACTATAATCAGTGTTTAAATCTCAGAATGTCTGAAATTAAAGTTCCTGGTTGTACCTCTGTCTCCCTTCCTTCCTGTTTCACCCGATGAGCCATAGGCACCAGGACTCCCTTTAGTTCCCTAAAAAAGTTATATGTGGACAATTAAAAACATATGCGCACACAGGAATGATGTCTGCAAGAAAAGAAACGTGCTGAACATGCAGGTAAAAAAATGAATTTTTACAGACGAAGCTGAAAATATAAATTTAGGATTTAAAGAAGTTCTCAAACCATTCAGGAAGGGAAGATAGAGAAAGAAATTGTAAAGATCAGAGGGTCAAGATACATAACTAGACTTTATCCTGGATCAGTTTATCCTGAATCACTTTACACCTGTTTTTTTATATTGCACTCCAATTGGGCCTCACTGTCTCTAAATCACACTCAATTATATAAAACTTTTAAACAATATTTTTCTTTGAAAAAGTACTACTTCTATAGGAAGTTTAGGGAACTTTAGCTTTTAGCTGCTAACTGCTCCACTATATACACCTACTAGAATCTAGCTGCACCTGTCTGCTGTTTAGCACTGATGTGGTGGGAGTGGGGGGTGTTCTGTGGCTACATAGAGCTAAAACACAGACATAGAGCTTGATCGTGTTACTGTGAAGTAAAATCTTTATATACAGGGAGTGCAGAATTATTAGGCAAGTTGTATTTTTGAGGAATAATTTTATTATTGAACAACAACCATGTTCTCAATGAACCCAAAAAAACTCA